>NW_007252150.1:368019-384119 GCF_000164805.1 Carlito syrichta
CGGGCTCAGGCAATCCATTCACCTCAGCCTCCCAAAGGCGCGGGATTACAGGCTGAGCCACCGAGCCCGGCTGTATTTATTATTTTTAAAAAACCTTATCAGGTGTAGTGGGTCAGGTCTGTAGTCCCAGCACTTTGGGAAACCAGAGCAGGAGGATTGCTTGAGCCTAGGAGTTCAAGACAAGCCTGGACAAAATAGCAAAACTTCATCTCTACAAAAAATACAGAAATTAGCTAGGTGTGGTACTATATGCCTGTAGTTCTAGCTACCAGGGAGGCTGAGGCAGAAGGATCTCCTGAGCCCAGGAGGTCCAGGCTGTGGTAAGCCGTGATGGTGCCACCACACTCTAACCTGGGTGACAGAGTGAAACTCCAACTTAAAAAGACTTCTTAGCCGGGCTCGGTGGCTCAGCCTGTAATCCCACACTTTGGGAGGACGAGGTGAGTGGATTGCTTTAGCCAGCGGGTTCAAGACCAGCCTGGGCAACTTGGCAAGACCTCATCTCTACAATAAATCGGAAAATTAGCCGGGCGTGGTAGCACGCACCTGTACTTCCAGCTACTTGGAAGGCTGAGGCGGAAGGATCGCCGGAACCCAGCAGGTCGAGGCTGGGGTGACCGGGAGCGGCCACTGCACTCCAGTCTGGGTGACAGAGTGAGACTCCAACTCAAAAAAAAAAAAAAAAAAAAAGGACTTCTTAACTTACTGGTAATAGTGGGCAATTTATCTAATTTGGTAGACTATCTACCAAAAAAAATCAACAGAAAACTTGCCATTTAGCAGGGAAAAGTTATAGACATTCAACTGAAAGAGATCAAGACAAGCATTCTCCTTATGGATACCTCTCTTCAATACTTAGGATTGAAAAGAGAAAAGCAAACATTTAACTGCAGGTAATATAATTGTCTCCAATAAAAACACTTAAGAAAATCTACAGATCAGCAATTAGAGTATAGAGAAACCTCTACAAATTCGAAAGAACTTTTGTGAAAAAATTATAAACTAAATTTAAAGGTCTTAAAAAAGACTTAAATAAATGGATGCTATTTCACATTATAAATGAGATGATTCAGCACACAATACCTTGAATATGAAATGCTCATTCAGAAATATCCATGCTTCACAAATTCATCCTTCAATACAATGCAGATCTGATCAAAATCTTAACTGCATTTTTATGAAACTAAAGATGATCCTACAATTTATAAGCAAAACAAAACCAAATTTCCATGAGTGGTTAAGAAATTTCTGTAGATGATGAACAAGGTTGGTGGGCATCATATCAATATTGCTTATAAAGCTGTAGAAATTGAGATATTGGTTCAGAGACAGACAAAAAGAACCACAAAACAGAGCCCATAAACATATCCACGTAGACTCCCTCTTGACATGTAATGAAGTTGACATGGTGACTCACTGGGAGGAGGAGATATTCAATAGGTGGGTCTAAGACATTTGACTACACACATGTAAAAACCTTGAATTAGATATTTCCCACAAGCCATTCATAGAAATAACTTCAAAGTACACTAAAGCAAGAGTGAAAAATAAAACATTAAAACACTTAGGAAAGCATATAAGAAGCTATCTATATGACCTCTCGGTGGGGAAGCAGTTCTTAAAATAATAAACAAAGACCAGCCATAAAGAAAAAAAATCAATAAGAAAACAACATTAAGGTTTAAAACTTCCATATGATGATATATACAACTTAAAAGCAAGCCACAGCCTGGGGGAATTTTCAATGCATACAAATGACAAAAGATGGCAGGCAGGATATATTTTGAAAATTTGACCAACCCACTGGAAAAATACAAAACAAAAACTGTACAAAGGGAGAGAAAACTTGGTGGCCAATACATATAAGGCTACAAGACAACCTCCCTAAAAATCACGGACATTCAAGTAAAGCAAGTAGGCATCATTTCATACTAGTCAGATTGGCAATAATGAAAAAGTCTGACAATAGCAACCATTATCAACTGTTGGCAAGGGGAACTTTAGAGGTGTTAATTGGTACAATCACTGGGGAAGGCATTTTGGCCACTCCTGCAGTATTGAGAATATATATTCCATACAGTCCAGTGACAAGGTTGCAGAAGGGAAATATATTATGCTGCCAGTTTAAATAAAGTAAACCAAAAAAATCTGTAACTTGGGGATTTATGCACAGTAGTAAATTAACACTACTATTTTAGAAATGATAAATGGAGGCCAGGCTCAGTGGCTCAGCCTGTAATTCCAGCACTTTGGGAGGCCGAGGCAAGTGAATTGCCTGAGCCCATGGGTTTGAGACCCACCCGGGCAACTTGGCGAGACTTCGTCTTTACAATACATCAAAAATTAGCTGGGTGTGGTAGCATGCGCCTGTAGTTCCGGCTACTTGGAAGGCTGAGGCAGAAGAATCTCCGGAGCCCAGCAGGTCAAGGCTGCGGTGGCCTGAGCGTGCCACTGCACTCCAGTCTGGATGATCCCACGGGTTCAAGAGCAGCCTGGGCAACTTGGCAAGACCTCATCTCTACAATAAATCAAAAAATTAACTAGGTGTGGTGGCACGTGCCTGTAGTTCCAGCTACTTGGAAGGCTGACGGGAAGGATCGCTGGAACCCAGCAGGTTGAGGCTACGGTGGCCATGAGAATGCCACTGCACTCCAGCCTGGGTGACAGAGTGAGACTCCAACTCAAGAAAGAAAGAGAGAGAAAGAGAGAAGAAAGAAAGAGAGAAGAAAGAAAGAGAGAGAGAAAAAAGAGAGAGAGGAAGGAAGGAAGGAAGGAAGGAAGGAAGGAAGGAAGGAAGGAAGGAAGGAAGGAAGGAAGGAAGGAAGAATGAATCACCATGGACAGAGAAAAATTGTCTATTTAGTAGAGAAACAAGATTATCCCAGAAATAAAGCATTGGAAAGATAAGAGGCATTAGAATGTGTGTATAGAGAGAGCAGGGCCCTTCTAGAACTGTCACAGTGGAAGGACCAGTGATGGTGGAGACCAGGCACAAGTAGGATTGGAATCTTTGGGTACCAATGGAGGCCCATTCCTCTGAGGACTTTTGTTTTCCTAATACCTAATACTGTGTGAGACTGGATTTGGGTAGAGAGTAGGGAAAGGGTAGAAATGTTAGAAGAGAGGAGAGAAACTATAAAACCAACATATTGGAAATCGAGTAAACAAATTTATTGGGGAAGTGAACTGGAATCTGCCTGCTGTGTTGAATGACCAGTTGAGGCTTTTGCTCATTATCCTATAATGAGCCTCATCAGCATGCTTGTGGGATTTTCTCCAGGAACATTCAGTATGGTGTGGACAAAGTGGATGACTGGGTCCAACCAGGAAATGATTTCCCTAGACAACAGGACAGAGGAACAGGAAAATTGTCAATGAATGCAAGGAAGTACCTTTACAGGAAATGTAAGCTGAGAAGGGCACAGGGACAAAAATGATGATGGTGTCAATGGATTGGAGGACTAGATGAGATGAAGGAATCATTGTGATGAGAACTTGTGGTCCAAAGTATGTCCATGGCAATGGAAACTGCTGTGGAATTACCATTTATTGAAGGGGAGGACAGATGCCATCATCTTACAGGTGTGATCAGTATAGATGTTGAAGTCAGCAACAAGGAACCAGCAAATAAAGCAATGTGACACAGGAAGTTCAACAAACAACATCCATGAGCAAAATCATTTAACAGATTTTTAAAATGTGATTGAGAATGAATCCCTACAAAGAAAATCCCAAACTAATAACCAGAGGAACTCATAGGTGTAATATTTGACACCAAACTTTATTCTCTTTTCACTGTACCAAACTGCTTATCATACAGGTTTCAACATAGAAAACTTCAATAACTATACAATGGAATTTGATGTTAATCTCCATTAATGCCTCGCAAAGAAGTTGGGTGTTACCCTTAACCAATATGATTAATAAGAAATAGCTGATGAGTTTTTTCAACATAAATAAACCAAGGCTGATCCTATACCGAGTGAAGCAGAGTTTCTAGGGGATAGCGCCCAGATTTCACAAAAGCTCTCCAGGTGAGTCTAACACACATCCTAGTCAGGAATCACTGATCTCAGATTACAGTCAGGACAAAACCTCACCTATCTTAAAGCATGGATCACTATGATAGTTCTGGGAAAGAACTGACCCAGGAGAACAAAGACCTTAGTGACCAGTTGTGCTTTCCTGTCTGTCTCTAAGGTTCTGGAATTATTGTCCTGAGTAGACTGTACAGCAATACATTCTATACTGGGCTGAATTGAGAAACGTGTTTTTCTATTCAAAAATATCGTGTAATCACAGAAGATTCTTTATATTTTCTTATATTGCTCAAAGACTCATTGAAATATCAACTTTTATAAGTTGATTTTTATAAAGTGTTTTTGCTTCTCAGTAATATCCCCTGCATAATGCTCATTGTCAAGTACATTACCTTAGGGACTGCCTATATTGTAAGGATATATTCTCTCTTTCTCTCTCTCTCTCTCTCTCTCTCTCTCTCTCTCTCTCTCTCTCTCTCTCTCTCTCTCTCTCTCACATACACACACACACACACACACACACACACAAACACACACTCACACACACACTTCCCTTTTCTCCTCTGCTAGGATCAGCTTTCACAGCTTTGTTCATAGGGGGATACTGACAAAGGACTCCTCATTGAGTAGTACCAAGACATTTTGACCATTGTTTACTCAACATAAGCACTGTGATAATATTTATTTTACCTTCACCTATCCCCAAGAGATGCTATCATTCCAACTCATCCCAGGGAAATACATCAGGATCTTGGGCAAGTGTGAAAATGGCCTGTAGGTACCATGTTTCTGGAAAACTCTGTTACATCTTCCAGCCCCCACCAAGTTTAACACTGCTATACTCTCTAGGTGGGCTGCATCATCTTCTGTTTCATTCCTTGGAGCTTCATGGAATAAATTGATATAATGTGAGATTCAGCCATTGGTGGTGATGGCAACATTGAAGTTACAAATATCTGAGGCCGGTGGCAATCCCCAGCAAAGGGTCTCACAGTGTGCCTTTCATATAACAATAGCTAACAGGTATTGAGCATTTCCTGCTTGGTCTAAGAGGTTCAAAATATTAACCTCTTGACTCTTCACATTAACTGTCTATGCTGGGGACTGTTATTACCTGCACTTTGTGGATGAGAACACTGAGGCACAGAGAGGTTAAGAAAGCTCCCCCATGATGAAACAGCACAGATGGGAGTCAAGTGGTAACACTACTGACTTCAGGGACTGGCTCTTCACTGCTACCACTACCTTTCATGAGGCCAGAGATTGGCAAGATTTTCCTGTAAAGGGCCAGAGAGTAAGTATGTTAGGTGTTGTGAACCATACACTCTCTGTTGCAACTCTAGACAATATGTAAGCAAATGTATGTTCCAATAGCAATCTATTTTCAAAAACAGACCTCCAGGTCATAGCTTGCCAATCCCTCCTCTAGACCAGTGGTTTTCAAACTTGAGCATGCTTTAAAATCATCAGGAGGAATTTTAAAAATCAAACTGGTAGCTGACCACCTCCCAAGTGTCTCACTCAGTAGGTTTTGAGTGGGACCTGATTCTTCACATCCTTAACTGTCTCGAGGTGATTCAGAAGCTGGGGACCACACTTTGAAAATCTCTGCCTACAAAACCTACAGGGAGGAGCTGATACCAATCCTATTGAAAGTATTCCAGCAATTAAGAAAGATTAAATCCTCTCCAAATCATTTTACTAAGCTAACATCACACTGCTACCCAAACCAGGTAAAGATTCAACAAAAAAATAGAACCACAGGCCAATATCCCTAAGGAACATAGACACAAAAATTCTCAACAAATCCAATTCTAGCAAATCGAATCCAATAACACATCTCAAAAATCATCCATCATGACCAAGTATGCTTCATCCCCCGGATGCAGGGTTGGTTCAACATCTGCAGGATCATAAATATAATTAAATATATCAACATGCAAAAGCAAGAACCACATGATTATATCATTAGATGCAGAAAAATTTTTTGATAAAATCCATCATCTGTTCTTCATAAAAATCCTCAAACACCTAGACATAGAAGGAACATACCTCTAAATAATAAGCACCATCTACGATAAACCCACAGCTAGCATATTGCTAAACTGGCAGAAACTGGAAACACATCCCCTGAAAACCAGAACAAGACAACATTATTCAACGTTGTGTTTGAAGTCCTAGCAAGAGCAATTAGGCAAAAGAAGAAAATCAGGGTATCCAAATAGGAAAAGAGGAAGTTAAGTTATCCCTCTTCACTGACAATATGATCCTATACCTTGAAAATCTAAGAGAAATTGTCAACAACCTGCTTGCACTGATAAAGGACTTTGTCAAAATCTCTGGGTACAAAATAAATGTGCAAAATACAGTTGTATTCTTATACACCAACAACAAGCAGGCAGAGAACCAAATGAAAAGCAAAATCTCATTCACAATAGCCATACAAAAAATGAAATACCTCGGCATCTTCCTAACTAAAGGAGTGGAAGACCTTTACAATAAAAACTACAGAACACTTCTCAGAGAAATCCAAGAAGATAAACAAATGGAAAAATACTCCATGCTCTTGGATAGGAAGAATCAACATTGCCAAGATGTTCATCCTACCAAAGGCAATCAATAGGTTCAATGCAATACCCATTAAATTACCAACATCATTTTTCTCAGATCTGAAAATGACAATACAGAAATTCACATGGAAACATAAACAATCACAAATAGCCAAAACAATCCTTAGCAAAATAAACAAAGCAGGAGGTATCACACTTCTAGACTTCAAACTTTTCTATAAGGCTACAATAATCAGAACAGCCTGGTACTGGTACAAGAACAGGTATATGGACCAATAGAACGGGATAGAGATTCCAGAAGCAAAACTTCAATTTCTCAATCAACTCATCTTTGACAAAGCTTCCAACAACCACTGGGGAGAGGAGAGCCTATTCAGTAAATGGTACTGAGAAAATTGGCTGACCACATGAAGAAGATTGCAACAGGACCCCTACATCACCATACAGAAAAATCAACTCTAAATGGATCAAAGACCTAAACGTAAAACCACAAACCATAAGAACCTTAGAAAATGCAGGAGACATACTTATGGAAATTTGAACTGGCAACCAATTTCTTATCAAAACTCCAAACTCCCATACCACAAGAAATAAGATAGAGAAGTGGGATGTCATCAAACTGAAAAGCAAAAGCAAAGCAAAAGAAACCATCGCGAGAGGGGAGATAGCCCACAGAATGGGAAAAAAATTTGCCAAATATATATCTGACAAAGTCTAACATCCAGGATCCACAAGGAACTCAAACATGACAAAAGGAAAAAAAACAAACAGCCCCATTTAAAAGTGGGCAAAAGACATGAATAGACACTTCTCAAAAGAAGATATACGGGCAGCCAACAGATACATGAAAAAGTGCTCAGCCTCACTCATCCTCAAAGAAATGCAAATCAAAACCACATTGAGATACCACCTAACCCCAGTAAGAATGGCCATCATTAACAAAACAAAAAACAACAGATGTTAGTGAGAATTCGGAGAAAAAAGAACATTTCTACACTGCTGGTGGGAATGCAAACTGGTTCAACCTCTATGGAAAACAGTATGATGATTTCTAAAAGAGTTAGAAATTGACCTTCCATATGATCTATCAATCCCCCTACTGGGAATATACCTGGAGAAACTCAAATCATTCTACAAAAAAGATACCTGCACATGCATGTTTATTGTAGCACTGTTCACAGTAGCATAAACATGGAACCAACCATGCTGTCTATCAACACTGTACTGGATAAAAAAAAATGTGATGCATGTACACAAGAAATATTATCAGCCGTAAAGAAGGACAAACATATGGACTTCACAGCAACCTGGTTGGATTTAGAGTCTATCATACTCAGTGATCTATCACAGAAACAAAGAACAGTACCACATGTTCTCACTCCTAAGCAGACCCTGAACAATTACCATAATACTTTTAAAAAGGGATTGGCAGTAGCAAGATACTACCGGGGTGGAGGTGCCCAGGTTGGGGCGGGGAGGCGGTGCAACATCATTAAGGGTATCTGATCTCAAACCAGGAAAAGTGGGAATCAAAGAGAGACCCAAACCTTATCTGTATGATGATCACTTGTATACCTAATTCTGAATTGTACCCCACATCTTTAAAATAAAAAAAATTTTTAAAAAAAGAAAAGAAAGCCGGGCTCGGTGGCTCAGCCTGTTATCCTGCGTCTTTGGGAGGCTGAGGTGAGTGGATTGCCTGAGCCCACGGGTTTGAGACCCGCTTGGGCAGCAAGACCTCATCTCTACAATAAATCAAAAAATCAGCCGGGTGTGGTAGCGCATGCCTGTAATTTCAGCTACTTGGAAGACTGAGGCGGAAGAATCGCCGGAGCCCAGCAGGTCGAGGCTGCGGTGGCCGGGAGCGGCCACTGCACTCCAGTCTGGGCAGCAGAGTGAGACTCTAACTCAAAAAAAAATAAAAAGAAAAAAGAAAAGAAAATATCTGTCTAAAGACATTACCCAGTACAGCCTGTATGTCAGCTCCTGCAAGCAACCACATTCATGTAAAATCTTACCATGACTCTGACTCAATTGCCATCACCTCCTTTGCCTCGTGATCTCCATCCTTGGACATGAGACGTAATTTTTCGGAGTCCACTCCACAGACAGAAGCCGTGTTTTATCTTCTTGATATTCACAGTATCTGGGATAGTGATTTCCACGTACCAGGTGCTCAAAAATGTTCACTTGTAGAATGAAAATAAAGTGAATGATGGCATAGTTTTGTTAGGTTGTTTCCAATCATTTAAAAATGTGACTAAAATACTCAGGATTAGGGTAAATTGCTCTAACTCAGAGAATGACCTCACCTAATGTGGGGAACTCATTTGCATTGTGCAGTAGCTCATTTTTCCCAGTTCACACATTTAAAGAAAACACACATTTTAAGACAGTCCTGAGTTTTGCCCAAGTCTTATTACATGTAGCCTGTGCCAAGTTATGACTCCACATAGGGACAAACCCTTGCCTGTCAAGATATTGTCCCTCAGAGACAGGAGACGAAAGAAGTTGTAGATTATGAGATTTCACAGAAAGTATTACCAGTCCAGGCAAAAACATGTCTTAAATCTACTGTGCTGGGATCAGGCTGACTGGACTCATCCAGGAATAACTCAAGCAGAGGAGACCTGATCCAACTGATTCTACTTTGAGGTAAACTAACTGGATGTGAGGCAAAGAGTGGGCTATTTAAAATTTCCGTCCCACCTGCTCGGTGCTCAGCCTGTAACCCAGCGCTTTGGGAGGCCAAGGTGAGTGGATTGCCTGAACCCACGGGTTCGAGACCTGCCTGGGCAACTTGGTGCGACCTCATCTCTACAATAAATCAAAAAATTAGCCGGGCGTGGTAGCATGTGCCTGCAGTTCCAGCTACTGGAAGGCTGAGGCGGAAGGATAGCCAGAGCCCAGCAGGTCGAGGCCACAGTGGCCGGGAGCGGCCACAGCACTCCTGTCTGAGTGACAGAATGAGACTCCAATTCAAAAAAAAAAACTCAGTCCCATAGCCACATGATCCATTTTATTTTATTTAGAAAAAAATAGGTGGGAAATTTAAAATCCTCCAAACTATTTTTAATTAGAAAATGAAAACCTCATTTGGTTTCAAAGCATGATTTCTCTTTTTGCCCCCCACTAATTCTGAGAAAAAGTGAACCCAGCAGCTGAGAAAAAAGACTGCTCACTGCCTTCCCTACACATGCATCAGGGCTTTCCTGCATTCAAAAGTTAATATGAACTGACAAAACACTTGGGGCACTTTAATTTTATTTCATAATGAAAAGGCAAACTTCACTTCTAAGCACTTTTATTCCAAGTTTAATGTCTTACATTCCCGAGGTCAGCAAGCAGATGGAGTCAAAGACGAGAATGTATAATTGCAGATTGTGAGATGGCAAAATTAATATTACTTTGTTAATGTCACGACAGGATTTGAGAGCTAGAAGGGACTTTCAAGATCGTTGATCCTGAACCTCATCATTCAGATGAAGACACTGAGGCTGAAGTGATTATGTGTCCTGGCCGGGTTTGCAGAGTCAGTTGAGGACAGAGCTGTGTTGTTTATAACTACCCTACAAGAAAGGGAGCTTAGATTTATCCCTCACTGCTGTACCTTCCAGTGTGGAAGTATGGAAAAGTGTGTGTGTGTGTGTGTGTGTGTGTGAGAGAGAGAGAGAGAGAGAGAGAGAGAGAGAGAGAGAGAGAGAGAGAGAGAACCAGTCAGAACCATTGGGATGTTGGGATGTAATTATTTGCAAATTCCTCAGAGACCTGACTCCTTCCATCCGTGACTCGGTGTTTCTAGCAGGATACCCACACCTTCATGATCCAACTCGGTTACTCACCATGAAAATTCCAGCCAGGAGGGAAAGAAGGGGAGAAAGGAGAAGGGAAGATACATACCCTTCTGAATTTTCTGATCATTTCCCCTACTGTTGGTCATGACATGTGTTCTATCTCCCATGATACTGCAGATAATAACGTCATTGAATGCTGTGTCACTGCATAACAAGGGTCACCAGCTTTCTTCCCACCAGAATCTGTGTCTTTGCTACCCACTGTCCAGATGCTTCCTTTAAGCCAATGACATCAAAGTGTCCAGCTGGACTCTAACAAATTCAACATGCAACATTCCACTTCCAGTTACTAAATTCTGCCACGTGCATTCAGCTCTGTATAAGAGCCATCTAAATTTGCAGTGGCCTGAGCAGAAAAGGAGTTTATTTCTTTCTCTCATAAACATCTAAACGGGTGGCTGTACTCCACAAGGCCATTGGGCACCCAGGTTCCTTCTGCCTTGTTGCTTTTCCATGACTTGGTGATTTTCTGGTTTTCGTGGTCCAATATTTCTCACCGCCATATCTGCTTTTCAGCCAATAGAAAGGCAGACAGATGGTTGGTATTGCCTTGCCTGTTAAGTAAAGCACAACTTGGAAATTTCACACATCACTTCTGTTCAATCCCATTATTTAGGATTTAATCTCAAGAATAAACTCATTTTTTTAGAATGGCATGGGGCCCAGACAAGGGTTTTTATTGCTATAGAAATAGAAGAAGTTGATATTGCAGAACCTGAGCTGTCTCTGCTGCACTACGTACATCTTTTTAATGTTCAGCATAAATATTTAGAAAACAATCTTAAGTTTAAGGATATAATTGAAGTGTGGATACACTGTTTACCTCTAAACCTCCTTATCTAGAATATCAGTGAACCTGCCAATCTGGAGTTCTTAGGAATTTTCTTATCCAAATGTTTAAGGCTCCTAATCTTTTATTGTCATTTAATCTTTCCTCTAACTCCCCATAAATGGACATCCACACTGAATTACATCAGACCAGCACTTCCTGATATCTAAAATGATGTTAATTTGGTAAATAAGTATTAATGTAACTCCTCAAAGTTCACATTTTGGTTGCATCTAATTTAGCTCCTTATTTTAACTTGCCCATTAAGCTATTGTTTTCAATAACATAATTTTTATCGCTAGAATTTATGTAATCTTTTTGGAAGCCATTTTCTGTTTTCTTTTGTGTCATCAGTCATCTGAAGTATGCTAATTTTATAGTCAGTGTCCTATTATTCTAGTATCTGAGTCTACTGTTTATGTTTTCTGCTGACTCTTGAAAATGGTAGATTGTTTTTTGTGATTTATAAATTGAGGTTGTGAGTTAGTGCTCTGTGGTACTCTATCTGTGAAAATCCCGAGTGTCCTGGTTTAAAAGTTTGTCTTTTCTAGAAGGTTCTGGGCATTTAGGAGTAGTATCAGACAGGGCAAAATTTTTGTCACTCTTGTCAATTTTTTCTGTTGGGAGATCCTGCTTATAGTAACTTCAAAGTAAAACCTTCATGAGAGAAATATTGTCTTTATTGTTTTAGGAAAGTGGTTTGTTTTTTTTTTTTACTTCTTCCCTACCAAGAGCTCAGAAGAAGACAACTTCTTTATTTCTTTGCTGGTAAGTAGAGGCTTAACATAACCACTAAATAGGACTGACTGTATTGGAGTGAGGGGAATTTAATCACATCATCTTGCATTCCCCAAGAGCGTATTTCCAATGACCACTAAAATCCAAGCCCCATGATTACGGTTACCAAAACAGTAATGCCCTCGATTACCTCCCATCACAACTCACCCAACACAATCTAGTAAACGCCTACTCTCTCATTTGTGGGCCTTGGGTGTTTCCTTATTTTCTTAGGAGCTAAGCTATGCATTTTAATGAAGTTTAGCTTATTTTTATTCAGTCTTTCTAGATGTTCTATAATGGGAGGGGCTTTATACTACCTCGTGTATGGTGTTTCTATAAAGATAAGTCAACCGCTTAATTTTGTCAGTGAAGATGCAAACTAAGTTACATACTTCAACCTCATAAATTGTATGGAAGAAACATACTGAAAGGCAGTATTTACAGCATTTGTCAGGGACAGAGGGTCAGCATGTTTGTATGACAGAGCATATTTGTCTATTTGAGCTGCATCCCAACAGCTTATTTTCAGATAGTAGCTCTACTTCCCCTTCCCAGGAATTTTCATGCAAATCCCAGTAATTAGTTTACATCCTTTGCTATACCCAGTAACCAGAGAAGGTGACATGGATGGACAGTCAAAGTTAGCAAAGACCAAAGAAAGTGGTCTAAGTTGGTGATACTATGTTTGGGGCAAGAAACCAGAAGCTTTAGGTGACTGTTTATAAGAGACTTTATGAGACTCATGAGCACTAGGAGAGATGCTTCTAGGCCCAGGGAATCAGATATGGCACAAAATTATGAAAAAGAGCACATTCTCCATCTCTGGAAGCTTAGACAATTCTTGTACCCTGAAGATGCGTATCACAGGGTTTATGGAATTGATACCACTTTTTTCTACCCAAGAGAAGACAGATTCTCTGTCAACTCCCTCGGAGTATTCTTGACCACTTGTGGCATCCATGTGGCTTCCCAATATAGCATCCTGACAGTAGACATAGACAAGGGAGAGCCTGGGCTAGGTGGACAGGGGAAGCCACACAGCAGGTGTCACAGCAGCTCACTAAATGGGCTTAGGGACTTGTGAGCTTGCATGAGGCACTACTTTGGGGACTTTCAGAAATAACAGAGGGTACTTTGTAGAGAGTTAATTCCTGGCAGTCAGTCTGGTGACCAACCAGCTTCCATAATTGCTTGTGTCTCTAAAGTTAAGAGGACTTCATATTGCCAGGATCATTTGTATCCATAGAGGGTCCCAGACCCAATCCTCCACAGTCCCAGAGATTACTGTACAGACTTTCAGTTGGTTTTTTTAATGCATCCTTATATAAATATACAAAATTAGGATTATAAACTTTACATATCTCTTTATAACCTGTGGTACTCACCTATGTCATAACTTTATTATAAACAATTGTTATAAGTATGTCATAAACAATTTTATTCTATATGGACTATCTTAGTGATGCTAAACATACAAAGAGAACTTAAGAGCAGGGAATCCCACACAAAAGGAGTAAAGGACAACTAATTTAAAAAATGAAATCAATATAACACATTGACATTTTACTACAAATTTTGTTTTGTTTTGTTTTGTTTTTAATCAATATTTTTTATTATGATATTGTGGGGTACAGTTAAGTGTTAGGTATACAAATATGCTTCGTTCAGGCACCCTTGTTGATAAGAGGTATCTCCCCATCCCCAGACAGATATTTACTACCATTAATCCCATCTCCCTTCCCCTCACCCCCATAGTTTCCCACCACTGTCATTTTCTTATAGTATTACGTTGGATGTTCAAGGTCTACTATATGAGTGAGAACATGTGATACACAGATCTTTGTTTCTGTGAGAGATCACTTAGTATTATAGACTCTAGCTCTATCCAGGTTGCTGCAAAATTCATGATTTTGTTCTTTTTTATAGCTGCGTAGTATTCCATCGTGTATATTTTTTTTTAATCCAGTCCTTTTTTGATGGATAACACGGTTGCTTCCAGGTTCTTGCTATTGTGAACAATGCTGCGATAAACATACATGTACAGGTGTCTTTTTAATAGAGTGATTTGAGTTCTTCAGGGTATATTCCCAGTAGGGGGATTGCGGGGTCATATGGGATCCAATTCCTGAACAAAACTCGAAACCCACAGGCCATAAGAGATAAGATAGACAAGTGGGACCTCATTAAACTGACAAGATTCTGTAAAGCCAAAGAAACCATCAAGAGCAGGGAGACACCCTACAGACTGGGAAAAAGTATTTGCCAACTCCAGGTCTGACAAAGACTTAACATCGTGGATCTACAAGGAACTCAAATATGTTGAAAAGAAAAAAACAAACAACCCCATTATAAAGTGGGCAAAAGATATGAACAGACACTTCTGAAAGGAAAACATCCGAGCAGCCAACAGACACATGAAAAAATGTTCAGCCTCACTATCATCAGGGAGATGCAAATCAAAACCACACTGAGATACCACCTAACTCCAGTCAGAATGGCCATTATCAATAACTCAAAAAATAACAGTTGCTGGAGAGGCTGTGGCAAAAAGGGAACACTTCTACACTGTTGGTGGGAGCGCAAACTAGTGCAACCTCTGTGGAAAACAGTATGGCAATTCCTAAAAGCTCTAAATACTACAAATTTTTAAAAGGAAGTAACAATGAGATATTATTTTCATCTCATTGTTTATCTTCCAAATGTGATATTATTTTCTTTCTTTTTTTTTTTTTTTTGAGTTGGTTTCTCACTCTGTCGCCCAGACTGGAGTGCAGTGACCGCTTCCAGCCACCGCAGCCTCGACCTGCTGGGCTCCTGCGATCCTTCCGCCTCAGCCTTCCAAGTAGCCGGAATTACAGGCATGCGCTACCACGCCCGGCTGATTCAGACACCATATTTTTAAACGTTGTAACTTTATAACTTAATCATTTAAACGTTATAATTTTTTAACCTTGCCCCAGGACTAGGCAGTACAAAGCTAACTTTGATGTGGGCAAGAGTGCCCTCTCTTGGTCAAACTCTCCTAGTACAACTAAAAAACAATTGTTTCGGAGAAGTGTGACTAGAAGTTGACCTGGTTGAAGCCTAATCCCAGGACAGAAACCCAGATAAGGAAGGGCCCAGGGGCTTGGTCCTGCCAGGAACCCCTTTGAGGCCAAGCTAGAATTAGAGGGGACCTCAAAATGAAGTTCGTTTTAATATAGAAATAAACTTAGAAGAGAGAACGGACCCTAATTGAACACTTTGTTTATGTTTTATTTTTGAGTCGAATTTTCACTCTGTCACCCAGGCTGGAGTACAGTGGCACACTCAGGGCTACCACAGCCTCAACCTTCCGGGCTCAGGTGATCCTTCCGCCTCAACCTCCTGAGTAGCTGGAACTACAGACATGCACCACCATGCTCAGCTAATTTTTTGATTTCTTGTAGAGATGAGGTCTCGCCATGTTGCCTAGGCTGGTCTCAAACTTCTGGCTCATGCAGTCCTCCTGGCTCAACCTCCCAAAGTATTGGGATAACAGGTGCCTGACCTGTTTACGTTTTAAGCACTAAATAAAATGTCATTTTCTTAAACCTCACAGTAGGACTTTGAGGGAGATGTTACTACTTCAGTAGATGAGCATTATTTGAGGCTTAGAGAGATTAAGTAACTTGCCATGAGTAAAACTGAGATTCAGATCAAGCTATACAGGCCTTTCTAAATGAAGAAAATTGAACCAGCCTCTAAATAGGTCATAACATATTAGTGTTGAAACATAAATTCTCTTTTGTAGCACATCTAAGATGTGATTTATTGGTTCTTCCGTTTATATGTCTAACACACTGCAAAGAAACAGGTTTACTACAAAGGTTTAATACAGCATCATCTGAATTTATTAGCAT
Organism: Carlito syrichta; assembly: GCF_000164805.1. NCBI lineage: Eukaryota > Metazoa > Chordata > Mammalia > Primates > Tarsiidae > Carlito > Carlito syrichta. Next base: position 383,974 of record NW_007252150.1, read on the forward strand.
TAAATGCAATCAGGTGTTCTGATTAACTGTTTTGAAAGCTAAGGGTTGTTTCTGTTAAATAAACTTGGATTTAGCCGGGCTCGTGGCTCAGCCTGTAATCATCCCGCGCCTTTGGGAGGCTGAGGTGAGTGGATTGCCTGAGCCCG
>NW_007252150.1:384139-416622 GCF_000164805.1 Carlito syrichta
CTGCCCAGGCAGGTCTCGAACCCATGGGCTCAGGCAATCCACTCACCTCAGCCTCCCAAAGGCACAGGATTACAGGCTAAGCCATCGAGCCTGGCTCGTGATATTATTTTCATCTCATTATCTCAAATACCAAATTGACAAAGATGATCAAATATTTTATGTGTCTGACTGGTGGGCATGTAAGTTTGTATCAATATGGTGAAGGAAAATATTTAGCTAGAGATTTTTAAACATGCATACCATTGCACTCAAAATTAATTTATAGAAATAGTAAAAGACTTGCAGAGGTTGGGGACAGAGATCGCCACTGTGAAACTCTTATATACCTTACTCAATAAAAGCATGGAAGCAAGGCAAGTATATCAAAACAGATGAATAACCAAATACATTTTATTCCATGTGTTATAGAGCCATAATGAAGCCACTTGAATCTTACTCTCTTCTCAGTGCCTGTTTCAACACATGAAAAATTGTTCATGACATACTTATAAAAATTGTTTAAAATAGAGTTGAGTTGTGACATAGAAGAGCAGTACAGGTTATAGAGCAATATGTAAAGTTTATAATCCTAATTTTATACACTTATTCAAGGATGCATCAAAAAACAACTGGAAGCCCATACAGTTGTCTCTGGGACTGTGGAGGACTGGGTCTGGGACCCTCCATGGATACAAAAATTCACAGATGCTCAAGTCCCTGATATGAAATGGTTCAGTATTGCTTATAACCTATGTGCATCTTCTTGTCTACTTTATATTATCTCTACATACTTATAATATTAATACCTAATACAATGTACATGCTACATAAGTAGGTGTTATACTGTGTTGTTTAGGGAATATTGACAAGAAACAAGTCTGCACATGTTCAGCACAGATACAACCACTAATTACTTTTTTAAAAGTATTTTTATCCTTGGTAGGTTGAATCGATGTGGAAGCCACCGACATGGAGGGCTAAAGTCCACAGATGAGCAATCATCATGTTCTACATTATTAATTTCTCCATTTAAATATTTTTTTCACTATGAGCATGTGCAGTCTCTATATTAAGTAAAATAGTATTTTGCTATTAAAACTTGCCATTGCTATGGCTATTTGCCATAAAAAATGCTATTGTTATGGTTATATTGTCTTCATCAGTTGAGTCTCCATGGCACTAGCATTTTACTCCCTTTGTGCCCAATGTACAGATCTGGAGAGACACTCTAGAGAATGACGACTCCCTCTTCCTGCTCTGGGTTCCCATGAACAGGGCTGGCCCCATGCAGCCCTGCTATGGAGGATTCCAGAGACCCAGTTGCCTTTGGAGTTGGAGGACTCTACTCATGGTTGGGGTGTCCTCTAAGTTGTTCCACTTCATGAAGACTCATGTTTCTCATTCAGTTTTTCTGGTTTTGATTTTTTTTTCTTTTCCCTTTGTTTCAAACCATCTGTTTCTGGTTGTTCTGATGGTTAGCAATCTCATTACCCCTCATATGGAGTTGCCTACACATCTTAGGTTAAACCAGATCAAAGTGCTAGTATTTTCCAATTCTTTGCTTCTACAGAAAGCACTTCCATCTGTTTTAACCTATTTCTAGTATAGTATACTCTAGTATATCTAGTGGAAAAATTCTTTTGCTTGATTGGTTAGAAATTCTAGTTAGCAGTGGCCCCTACATGGACTCCAAGCAATACTTTCACATGATCAAGAATTTTCTGATTTTTATCTGAGTATTTTTAGAATAACACTTTCTCACTAATCTAAGCCATCAACTTAAAGGTCAGGTTAGTAGTACTGACACTGAAAGATAGATAGATAGATAGGGCCATATCTACCTATCTATACATATCTATATATACATACATATATGGCTATATTATTGATAGCCATATATATGTATGTATATATAGATACATAGATAGATAGATAGATAGATAGATAGATAGATAGATAGATAGATAGATATGGCCCTATCTAGCTAGCTAGCAGCCTCCTGGATTCAATTTAAAGAAATAAACATGAAAAAGAAAAAAATAGACAACTCTCATAACGTTTAATAACTTGATTGGATTTGTGAGGTATTTTACAATAAAATTTAATTCAAAAGGTTGAAAGCTACAGATGACTGAAAATAATGTAAAGTCAAAAAATTCAATTTAAAAATACATACTTCATTTTGGAGTAGAAGAAACATGCATCTCAAATTGTTCCTGGAGTTCTCAAGGTAGAAGAATAAAATAAAATTGAATCTAGAAACAAAAGTAGAAAACTTTTAGCCATTCTTAGACAATGATTAGCAAGTGGGTCAAGTAATTCCTATTTAATGTAATCATCCACTATATAATTTTTTTTTTTTTTGCTTTTAACCTTGGTTTTGGAAATGAGATTCTGTCGGCATGAAAGTGATGATGTGAAGTATTCCTCGGACAGATGTGCAAGTCTGAAATTCAAAAAGGGATATGGGAGTCCTCGGCTCAGATGCTGAGTCTGGGTGAGAACTTTGAGTGAGAAAAGCCCAGTGCAAGGACTGAGCCCCTGGACTCAGAATTCGGGGGAAAGGAAGAGCCAGCAAGATTCAGGAGTGTCTAATGAGACAGGAGGAAAACTAGGAGAACTCAGTGCACGGAAGCCAGGAGCAGGAACATGTTCAGAAACCAGCAGAAATCAACTCCACTAATGCACCTTCGAGAAGTCAGTTAACTAGAGAACTGCCCACTGAATCTAACTATGCCAAGGTCACTGGGGACCTCAACAAGGGCAGCTTTTCAGAGTGGTAAGTCTGAAAGAAGATGAGAGAAGAAGCCGGGCTTGGTGGCTCAGCCTGTAATCCCGCACGTTTGGGAGGCTGAGGTGAGTGGATTGCCTGAGCCCGCAGGTTCGAGACCCGCCTGGGCAACGAGACCTCATCTCTACAATAAATCAAAAAATCAGCCGGGCATGGTAGTGCATGCCTGTAATTCCGGCTACTTGGAAGGCTGAGGTGGAAGGATCGCCGGAGCCCAGCAGGTCGAGGCTGCGGTGGCCGGAAGCGGCCACTGCACTCCAGTCTGGGCGACAGAGTGAGACTCCAACTCAAAAAAAATAAAATAAAATAAGATGAGAGGAGAAATGAAGAAGGGAGAGTAGACTTTTTTTTTAAGTTTTGCTGCATTTTTTTTTTTAACTAGTGGTAGTGGCTCGAATCCTAACATTTCAGACCAAGCCAAGAGTAAAAAGAAGCCTACTTATCTAAGTATTTAAAATGTAAGTGAAACTAACAGGCTGTTACAGAAAAGATGCTCTTTATCGCACACCTTGAAAAAAAAAGATACTTTTGATGTGAGATGTTACCATTGGAAGAGAGTGGGGGTGGGGTGGGATGTGGAAGTACCTGGAATCTCTCTGAAGATTTTCTTATAACTGCATGTGAATCTACAATTGTTTTAAAATGTATGTCAAAGTTATTACTGAGATTATCTCAAAAGTTAAAACATGATACTTTTGAGCCGGGCTCAGTGGCTCAACCTGTAATCCCGCGCTTTGGGGGGGCTGAGGTGAGTGGATTGCCTGAACCCGCAGGTTCGAGACCCACCTGGGCAACTTGGCAAGACCTCATCTCTACAATAAATCAAAAATCAGCCGGGCGTGGTAGCGCACCTGTAGTTCCAGCTACTTGGAAGGCTGAGGCAGAAGGATCGCCGGAGCCCAGCAGGTCGAGGCTGCAGTGGCCGGGAGTGGCCACTGCACTCCAGTCTGGGTGACAGAGTGAGATTCCAACTCAAAAAAAATAATAAAAATAAAAAACAGAAATGTATTGCTCACAGTTCCAAAGACCGGGAAGTCTGAGATCAAGGTAATAACACATTCAATGTCTGGTAAGGGCTTACTCTCTGCTCAAATATGACACCTTCTTGCAGTGTCCTCACAGGGTGAAAGATTCAAGGGAGCCCCTCTTTTATTAGGGCAAGAATCCCGTTCATGAGGGTAGAACCCTCATGATTTAAGGATTGGGACTGGTATAGGTTGAACTTCTCTCTGGCACCATGTGGGACCATAAGGGAAGGGAAGGTGGTACTTAAAAGCTATTAGTATTCAAACACAAAAAATAGACAGATTCTTGATGACATGCTCTTACTTGATGACATGCTTGTAAGTCTTTGTCCACAAGCCACTGTCTCAGTGATACCCACCTGATTTCAAATTTTATACCCTCTTTCCTTCTATGCCCAATTCCCTTTACTGAACTGTATTTTTTTTTCCAGAGCATGTATGTCCTTCTAACAAAATATATACTTTATTGTGTTGTGAATGTTGTTGATCTCCTCTCACTATAACTAAACTCCATAAGAAAAGAGATATTTGTTTATATTGTCCTGGAAACAATGTCAAGCCAATGTTTAGTGCCCAATAATATTTGTTATTGAATGGATGGATGGATGGATACAATTAGAGTCTCATAAGTTAGTCTTGAGAGTTCCCTGGAAAACAATTCCTGACCACAGAATATCTGTCTCTTCCTGAAAGTGAAACTTAAATGACACCTTGGCACACCCCTCTTTCCTCTTTAAAATGCAAACATTGCTAGGGATTCACATGATTAAACACCAGGGTTGAGTGAGTCTTTTGGCCACAAGACCATAGACCAAAGCAAGAAGGGTGGAAATGTTGCCTTTAAAGTATAAAACTGAAAACAGCCCAAGTTAGAGAGTGACTGTATGGAAGAATAGGCAACATTTTAAAGTTGATTTTCTAAGGCAGTCATCAGACTGCACTGTGTCATTTTCACTCAAGATTCTCAAGTGGCTCTCGGGCTGATTGTTACAGAGAATGATTGGCCCTCTGATGATTTATTCCTCCCAGGAATCTGAAATTCATGGATTGTCTGGAAGGACCAGGGTGATTGTGGAATGATGGGGAATGGGGTAGGTGATTATGGGTAGACAAAGGGCTTCAGGAAAAAAAAAAATCAAAAAGGATAGGAGGCATCAAAAGTAGATTTTATCACTTTCTCAGTGTTCCTGAGTGCCAGAGGGGCTCATCTGAGTCTAATTAAGAAGTAGGAACTTTGGATCTTATTTCAGGTTTACAGATAAAATCAGCCACCTGTCAATTCATCTTTTTTTCTGGCGCCTGTGTTTATTAAGCTTCAGAAATAGGGGAAAACCAAATGAAGGACTCCTTCCAGGAGACCCAAATTTTGCATTATCTCTGTCCTGTTTCATCTACCTGAAAAAGTTCTGCCTACACATCCACAGCACTTAGCCTTGTGTTCCTTTGATTATCTGGGTTCCAAACGAACATTATGTCCAACTTCTGGGCTTTCCCAGGGCTACCTGCTGGTGCAAGATAAGAAAGTCAAAAGAAATTAGAAAAAAATAAAAGAAAAAATATCAAGAAAGTTCACTTGTGCCAGTCCTATACTTTCCAGTATTCCATGTGAAACACCATCTCTTCATGAGATGGTCTTGATTCTAGAATGTGAATGTTGCCCAGTCACTTCTCCCTAGTTTGCGAGCCTACTCTGTGGGTCAGGGATATGAATGAATCTCATTCATCATACAAGATGGAGAGGGAGGCACACCAGAGGAATACTGTTTCGATCTTTGAGGTGGAAATATATTCAAATAAAAGGCAAAAGGGATTCATCATTGCTTGGAAATGCCCGTGAGCCTTCACCTTGGGAATCTGAGGTTAAGTAATTAGATAATTGTGCTTAGCATCACATGTCCATCTTTGCCTTCCACATCCACTAACACAGCACTTACAAGAGAAGAAAATTGTCAGGAGGCCATATCAAGCCACTACTCAGGGAACATCTCAAAGTCAGACTAAGGGGTTTAAACATGGTTGTCCCATGCCCCAAAGAACACATCTGCATTTGACAACATTGAGAAGCATGATAGTTCCAACGTATTCTAAATATCAGTAACCCCAATAAACAATGATCGAAACAAAATATCCTATCCCGGGTTAGGGAGACTTGGCCATTGTTGTCCCCAGGGACTGATGTGATGAATGTGTGCCTCCTCCCATCCTTCCCTTTACAAATGGGAGTGTTTACTGTGTCACTGCCTTTCAAAGATAACCTTTATTGTTGTTGTTTGGTTGTTGTCTCTGGACAAGGGGAGTCACATGGAGAGACTACAGGAAACCCAGGCCTTTGATTAGAGGGGATTTGGGGGTGTTTTCTTTCACAAGATTGTGATGTATACTATATTTAGAGGTAGAGTGTGTTAGTCAGGGTTCTCCAGAGGGCCAGAACCACTAGGATATATGTATATATAAAAGGGGATTAATTAGGGAGGGTAGGTTCACACGATTACAAGATGAAGTCAGTCCCACCAGGGGCCGTCTTCAAGCCCAGTCATGAGAAGAGCTGGTAGTGGAGCTCAGACCAAGTCCAAAAGCCTCAGAACCAGGGAAGCTCACACTGCAGCCTCAGTGTGAGGCTGAAGCTGGAGAGTCCCCGGGAGGCTGCTGGTGCAAGTCCAAGGGTCCAAAGGCCGAAGAATATGGAGTCTGATGCCCAAGGGCAGGAGGAGAGAAGGCAAAGCATCCCAATATGGAAGGGAGCGAGAGAGCAAGGAAACTCGGGCAGCTGCTCATCTCACTTCTTCTGCCTGCTTGCAGTAGCCAGGTAGGGGTGAGGCTCATCCTCCCAGCCACTGACTCACATGCCAATCCCTCAGGACACACCTTCACAGACACAAGAGAACAAGCCTTCACCAGTCATCTAGAAATCCCTCCATCTAGCCAAGTTGACACCTAATATCAGCTATCACAGAGGGAAATGAATATCTGTGGCCAAGAGGGTACACTGGGACAGCCTGTGTTATTGTCAACTACTGGGTCCCTCTTTCTGTAAGAGGATTATCCATCCCCTCTCTCCAGCTGTCAGACTTGACCAGGTGACTGGCCTTGGTCAGCGGGCATAAGCTGACAGGATACTAGGCTACATCTGAGCAGAAGCTTGAAGAACCTACAGGTGTCTGTCTCATCTCTCTTGCTCTTTTTGTTTGGTCATGAGCAGGGTATGTCCTAACTAGGGCTGCTTCTTCAACTTTGGTCCTAGAATAAGGATACATGAAGTCGACCCATAGAGAACAAAAAGTGTGAGTGAGAAATAAACCAGAGATTTGGGGTTTTGACTGCAGCGAAATAAGTACAGTTAAAACTGACAGATTCTGTAATTATTCGTTTATTTAGTTAGTTCTTTACTCATATAACAAGAGTAAAGCCATGCTATGCCTACAAAGCTTGGGGTCAATATGGTCAAAGATTTTTATCAAAGTTTAAAAAAAAAATCTTTGGTGGCTCAGTCTGTAATCGCAGCACTTTGGGAGGCCGAGGCGAGTGGATTGCCTGAGCCCGAGGGTTCAAGACCCACCCGGGCAACTTGGCGAGACCTCATCTCTACAATAAATCAAAAATTAGCTGGGCATGGTGGCACGTGCCTATAGTTCTGGCTACTTGGAAGGCTAAGGCGGAAGGATCACTGGAGCCCAGCAGGTCAAGGCTGCGGTTGCTGGGAGCATGCCACTGCACTGCAGTCTGGGTGACAGAGTGAGACTCCAACTCAAAAGCAAATACAAAAAAAAAAAAAATTCTGAGAAGGTCAGTCACAGTGGCACTGGGAATCTATAATCCCAGCACTTGGGAAGCTGAGCCAGAAGGATGGCTTGATGCCAGAAGTTCAAGACTAACTTGGGCAACATAGCAAGATCTCGTCACTACAAAAAATATTTTTTAAATTATCCAAGTGTGATGACATGCACCTGAAGTCCAAGCTACACAGGAGGCTGAGGCAGGTGGATCATTTGCATTCTAGAGTTTGAAGCTACAGTGAGCTATGATTGTGCCACCACACTAGTCTGAGTGACAGAGCAAGACCCTATTTCCTTACAAAATAAAATTAAAGGCCAGGTTCAATGGCTCAGCCTATAAACCCAGCACTTTGGGAAGCTGAGGTGAGTGAATTGCCTGAGCCCGCGGGTTTGAGACTCGCCTGGGCAATTTGGTGAGACCTCATCTCTACAATAAATCAAAAACTAGCCGGGCGTGGTAGCGCGCGCCTGTAGTTCCAGCTACTTGGAAGGTTGAGGTGGAAGGATCGCCGGAGCCCAGCAGGTCGAGGCTGCAGTGACCAGGAGCGGCCACTGCACTCCAGTCTGGGTGACAGAGTGAGACTCTAACTCAAACAAATTAAAAAAAATAAAATAAATAAAAATTAAATTAAATCCGGGAAATGAAGAGTTGGCAGCATGTAAAAAAAACATCTGGATTATAGACTGAAACTTGGACTGAAATGATGTGGCCTGTTCTGTCTTTGTTTCACTGTAATCATCATGCTATAAGAATTCTTACTGCTTTTGAATTTAGGAGTACCCTAGCAATTACCACTCACTTGCACTCCACATGACTATAATATGTGCTGCATATGATTTGTCCTAGGGAGTAATCAAAACTGACTTTTTCAAGGATTAAGCAAAATTCAGAGGTTTTGTTAGCTGAATATCTGTAAATTTCGGATGGGATGTCTAACCATAACTGATTTGAAGGATATTTGATTCATCTCCTGCTTTATGTAAATTAGTTTAGAGGGAGTTTGACAGACTGATATTCTTTGTTCTATTCCTTTCCTTTCTCTCCAAATGAAAATAAGACTTCAACGGTTTCCTTTTACAAAAAAGTCAACATTAAAACTCACATATGCAAAGTCATTTGTATAAATTACATGAAAAGCTGTTGCCCTCCTACAATCGCTGGGCTCTAAACAGAAGTTGGATCCAGTCTGTCAGTGTTCTTGTTAGAGCATCAATAACTTTGGCCTTTGGGAAGGAGGACTGGATGAAGACGGATGGGTGGTGGACTCCGCCAGTCAGGCCTCTCCACTGCCAATTGTAGATGCCGGCACACTCGCCAGAGGCAGCACTGCCCAAATACAATTAACAGATGCCTCTGCCAGAACAACTGTTCCTCATCTCACTCAGAACCATTGCTGCAGCTTTGCTGCTAACTCTTAATCATTTTAATAATGTGACATGCTGCTTTTTGCTTATTTGTTTGATACGTGCTGGAGTGACAATATTTTCCAAAGAATGATTCATAATGTGTTAGAATCCATAGTTTACTTGTGTGTGTCAAGTATTTTTAATTACAGGTGTTTAGAAAATTAGCATACTTGAGGGAAGCCTTGATAGTGAACAAGGCATGTTCTAATTCACTTAAAGGCAATAGGAAAATCTTCAGCACACATGTATGTCACTTTATATTCCTTTAAGTATAAAATAGAAACCCAACATTCATTGACTTACTTAAGTGATTTCTGTCCTATAAATATTTTCAATGTATACCTTTGCTGTATAAGGGCAGTGCTAGCTGCTGTAACAAATAAGTTCAATATTTTGGTTGGTTAGTATAACTTAATTTTGTTCTTGTTGTTTATGTAAAAATCCAATGAGAAATTCTTGGTCAGTAGGCCGTTTTCCTCCAACTTGTGATTCAAAGATCCTAACGCCTCCTATCTTGGGGCTGTACTATTCCCCAGGTGATATGGAAGACCCCTCCAGGTCTTCCTCCCTGCCTTCAGCAGAGGGCAAAAAAAATTGGAAAAGCTGTATCTGCTTCTTAAACAGCCAAGCTCAGCATGACACACCTAAGGTCTACTCATATCTCATTGGAGAGAACTGGATTATGGCCAGTTCATATGGCCAGACCTGGATATAAAGTTGACCTGGAAAATGTGGTCCTAAGCTGGACAACCATCTACCAAAAACATCTCTATATTTTGGAAGAAAAAGCACCATTTGAGGTGAATAGTTAGCTTTTTCTACCACAAACATCCTATGCAATAATAAGTTTAGGCTCATATATTTTAAAACTCTGACTTTTTTTTTAATGTCAATGTTATGTCAATTCTATTTCAAATTTCTAAAGGAAACTTCTACATGCAGCATTGAATTATTAATATTATGACTCCATATTTCTATACAATGTGTATTCTAGTTCTCAAAACACTGTTGTATAATGCTTGCTAATTAATATTCACTTAAGCTGAGTCCACTTGGAGACTTTCAGTTCATATTTATGATTTGGGGTTGACAACAAGCATAGAATCCTGCAAGTCACACATTCCTTCTCTCAGATGCCATAAAATCATTAAATGTGATGACCCAGCTGGGCTTGGTGACACAGCCTGTAATCCCGCGCCTTTGGGAGGCTGAGATGAGTGGATTGCCTGAGCCCGTGGGTTCGAGACCTGCCTGGGCAACTTGGTGAGACCTCATCTCTACAATAAAATCAAAAATTAGCTGGGCGTGGTAGCGCGCGCCTGTAGTTTCAGCTACCTGGAAGGCTGAGGCAGAAGGATTGCCAGAGCCCAGCAGGTCGAGGCTGCGGTGACCAGGAGCGGCCACTGCACTCCAGTCTGGGTGACAGAGTGAGACTCCAACTCAAAAAAACAAGCAAACAAACAAACAAAAAAATATGATGACCCTGGAAAGTCATTTACTAGGGAAGAATCTAAATAATTTCCAATTATTCCCTTCATTCACTTATTCATGTATTTATTCAAGAATAGTCATTATTTTTCTACTAGATGCCAGGCATGAAGTGCCATTTTATATTCTTCTGGCAGTGTGAAAAATTTAATGTAATGACATATAATTTTTAATGTAAATTTGTTTAAGAATTTTCCAAAGGAAAGTAAATGATATTAACTGATTCTGTAACCCTTGCCCCAACATGTGTACCAGTTATTCATTTCCTAAAGGTGTTCTGGTTTCCTACCAGTCAGCCAGGAAGCCATTCTCCCATAGTGTTTTATGTACCAAAGTACAAACATTTAACTGGCTTTACTAGTGTGGAGCAGTGACTCACAGCTTCAGAGCTCACACTCTTAACTTCCCTTCCCCCAACTCCTTCTTATGCCTTTCAGTCACCCAGGGATATATCAGTCCTTTAGTTTTTTAGGGAGGAAAAGTCAGTTTGCCGAGCAAAGATGCATCTCTCACCATTCCTTGATCATCCCGTGGTGCCCGGTCTCAGAGAGGCACATTTCAAGAAATGGTCAAAGTCCATACTAATGACTTGGTAATAAAGTCAGATTGGTTTCCAATTTTGTTTTGTTCTATTTCATTATTAACCAAATTGGAGAAAAACTCAATTGAATTGTCAGCTGATAGATCATTAAAAGCAATTTTTGATGATAGATTGTAGTATGGCTTTTGGAGTATAGTTTAGAAAGAATTCAAAAAATGAGTGACAGTGTTTTAACAATCTTATTCTATTTCCATCTATTTAGTGGATGAATTTTCTAGGTGCTTGAAATCATGAAGCTGAAAAATAGGTATAGAATTGATGCTAAATTCTTTTCTACTTTAGCAACATGAACTAAAAGAAACACATGAACTAAAGGAAAAAGAAAAACAATAGAGAAAAAAATCCATCTCACTAAGAATGCATTTTTCAATAAAATGTTATGTTCCTTCTTATAATTATCAAAATTTGTGAGACATTTTCATTTTTTATTATACAATGATAACTATTGTGGTGATAACTGAATCTTCAAGTAATCATCCAAAATGTAGAAGGTATTTAAAATATCACATGATATTATAGAAAATTAAATATGGATACATACCCATATTTATATTGTAGCAACATATAATAGAAATGCAAATTTAAAGAGTGAAACAAGTGATGAAAGCTTCTCCTGAAAAAGAAGAGTTTGTTCATGTAGTTTTAAGATAGTAGATGGTGAATATAAATTACTTTGGTATTTAAATTCCATTGGGTGTAATTATCAAAGAAAATATAAGGGCTTTGTTTAAAATTTCTAGTTTATAGGATATTAAAAATTATATTCTTGCAATTATTTGAAATTATAAGACATTTTGGGTACTATCTTAAAGTATATGAAGGAAAACATCATTTTAAAAAATTCTTTTAGGGCTGGGCTCGGTGGTTCAGCCTGTAATCCCAGCACTTGGGAGGCCAAGGTGAGTGGATTGCCTGAGCTCGTGGGTTTGAGACCAGCCCGGGCAACTTGGTGAGACCTTGCATCTACAAAAAAGTGAAAAATAGCTGGGCATGGTAGTGCGTGCCTGTAGTTCCGGCTACTTTGAATCGCTGGAGCCCAGCAGGTCGATGCTGGGGTGGCCATAAGCATACCACTGTACTCCAGCCTGTGCAAAGGAGTGAGACTCCAACTAAAAAAAAAAAAAACTTTTAGAAAAAGGTATTTGAAGATTCTTTCATGGTGTTGGTGTATTTCTACATCCACATGCATCAGACTGGACTAAAAATAGACAATGTGCTGACATACAGAAGATCTTTTACTTCTTGCCCCCAAATCTTGGAGTTGGAGATGCATCTAACTTCACAAAGGTCATATGGTGCCTTTATCATATTGTACTCATGTCTTGTGGTGAGTTTAAAATGCCCATAGGCCAGGCGCAGTGACTCAGCCTGTAATCCCAGCATTTTGGGAGACTGAGGCAAGAGAATTGCCTGAGCCCAGGCATTCAAGACCAGTCTGGGCAACTTGGTGAGACCTTGTCTCTACAATAAATCACAAAAATTGGCTGGGTGTGGTGGCGCGGGCCTGTAGTTCCAACTACTTAGAAGGCTAAACTGGAAGGCTCACCTGAGCTCAGCAGGTCGAGGCTGCGGTGGCCGTGAGTGTGCCACTGCACTCCAGCCTTGGTGACAGAGTGAGACTCCAACTCAAAAAATAAATAAATAAATAAAATGGCTACAAATTCTCTGCTACTTCTCCCATTGAGAGGTAGAATCTATTCACCTTGTTTTTAAGTCTGAGCTGGACTTGATCTGGCCACTAGAAGGCAGTGGAAGTGACACTGGGCCTTAGGAAAGCTGCAACTTTTCTTCTATTTTCTTGGAGTTCGCTCTCTCAAAATCCAATTGCCTTGCTGAAGAAGTCCAAATGTGTCACATGCAAAAGTCTCATGGAGAATAACAGACATCTCAGCAATGACCCAGCTCAGTCCTACCTGACAGTGAGCAGTGTCAGTGAGCCATCACTGGCATCACCAGCTCAGGGGAGTCTCCTGATGACCTCAACCCACTGCTGGCACCAGGAAAAGCAGATGAACCACCCAGCTGAGCCCATTAACCCAAAGAATCATTAGAGATAATAATAATTGTTGTTAGTTTAAACCCTAAGATTTAATGACTCATTACCTAATATTAGGTAGCTGATATTTCCACGAGTGGGATCTAGGACAGCATACTATTAAACACATTAATATTTCTTCAAAGACATCTAAAAGAGACGTACTTTGATATAATAAAGACTCCACATAGCCTCCCATCGGTTCATGTCAAGTTTTTACTAAAGAAATGTTCATGTCAGGTCATTTTTAAATAACCAAATGAGTGATGCAAAGAGTGGTTTCTGGAGCATTTTGGATTTCAGAACTGCAGATTCTGGATTGTGGATGTGTACAACTCCCACCATGAATTTGCATCTGAACTTTAGTTTAAAACCCAACTTTAGTTTAAAATCTATTTTCCAGAAAGCTGTCACTCACAACACATGCCACAGCTTCCCTGCAACTTTATAGCCATCACTGAATACCCAGAGGCACGTTTCCTTATAGCTTTTGTATATTTTCTTATGCCATATTAGGTTGCAATCTCCTCCAAAACAAGGAGTGTTTCTTCTTTTTCTCTATTCTTCTGGCAGGTCGAAGCTTTAGGCTTTGCATGTGAACTGACCTACAAATGTGGAAACTTGCCATTCTCAAGTGTTTCTCTGTCTCATCTTACTGTCAAATATATACAATTACTCCCCTTTTGTAGATGTGGAAACTGAGGCCCAGAAAGTTTCCCAAAGTCGTACATCTAATAAATGGCAACACTCGGGCAAGTGAGCTTTGGAGCACTACAGATGTGGTCTGTATTTTGGATAATCAGTTCTTGAACTGCAACCCAACTAGTTAGTGTTTCTCAGATGAGAGGGGGTTATATAAAACTCTGTGCTTTTTCTTCCTATAAAATTTGATACATTTTGCAAATATTTATAGAGCAGCAAAACACTGTATCAGTTACTCAAGGTAACTGATACAAAGATTGACTGTTCATGGAAATCATGAAAGTCATATACACAGATACAAAAATATATATTACTCAATTAATTTTTGTTAAATTAACAAATGAATAAACTACTGGTCCGATCTTCCCCATTCATCCGTCAAAGTGCTCACACATTAACCCTTTTTAAGAAAATAAAGGCCAGGCTCGGTGGCTCAGTCTGTAATCCCACCTAGCACTTTGGGAGGCTGAGGTAAGTGAATTGCCTGAGCCCGAAGGGTTTGAGACCCGCCCGGGCAGATTGGCAAGACCTCATTTCTACAATAAAGCAAAAACTAACCGGGCGTGGTAGCACGCCCCTGTAGTTTCGGTGACTTGGAAGGCTGAGGTGGAAGGATCACTGGAGCCCAGCAGGTCAAGGCTGCGGTGACCAGGAGCGTGCCACTGTACTCCAGTCTGGGTGACAGAGTGAGATTCCAACTCAAAAGAAAAGAAAAGAAAGCATGTGTTCATTAAAGCAGATGCTCTTGTGAAAAGCAACACAGTCAAATGAGAACAGAAAGTACAAGAAATATGAGCTTTAATAACAATCAAATATGCCCAAATAATGCTTATCTGATACTACCTTTACTTTACCTGAATCTTTTTTTTTTCTTTTTCCTTAGCCATTGTCTTTCCTTCCCTTGCCACTGGCTTTCTCAACAGTCTTATAGTTTCCAAGGCCAGGTCACTTGCAACACCAAGTCCCTCACAACTGGAGGGCTCCTCCCTTCCCCTCTTCATTCTTCCTGTTATTCACGTGTTTGTTTCACCAAAACGCTTCACCCTGGATAGATAATTAACCCTTTGTTCACTTCTTCTTTGAAATGCACCAATTTAAAAACCTTTTCTCTGGTGAGAAGATTTTCCGTTCCATAACCCTGCCTTTTCCAGAAGCCAGATTCTTTTTCTTCTGAACGAGTATACATCTGCAAAAATAACCGAACATGCTTAAAGTGACACTTGAGTGAACAGAATCCTGAGAGGTGCATCTAATGAAGTGTAACCAATTTTCCATGCCCTGAAACTATGATGTATCACATTAGAAAGATGTACGATTTGGCAGCGTTTCCAAAGTCAGTAGTTTTGGGGACCTATAACAAACCACTGGCCTCCTTTTTTTGAGAGCAAACACTTTTGAAGGGAGTCTGCAATCCACTTGCTAAGTCATGTAGAACACGGGAAAGGGAAAAAAGTCTCAATTAAATATCACTTGGGGATTTCAAGGAAAAGAGATATTAATATCGTTCCTCATTAGACCCTTTGACTGTAATTGTAATGAACCTGAATGATTAGTAATAATCTCTTAGATTTAAAAAAGTCAAGACAGCTTGATCATTGAGTTGGAATGACAATCCCTTACTATAAAAATACAAGCTGCTCAAGGCTGAGCCTTTACATCTACGGTTTTATATTAATAAAATTAACTAAAATAAGTAAGGTGAATATTTGTATTTATAATGGAGAATCAAATACAAATGCCTGGTTTACCATGTAAATTGTTCACAGCTAGAGCTTTGTGTATAAATGCATATTTAGGTTCATACAGAGGTTCTATAAATAGTATTGTTGATTAAAAAAATTTTTTGCCCCAAAAGACAGCTTCTGAAATAAGAGAATTTTCACATTTCAAAAGAAATTCAAATACCCACCTATTTGCCACTCACTTTCACTGTACCAGAAAATACCTGAAGGGCTACTTGTCTTCAGATTTTCTTATCTTTTTTGTTGTTTTTGTTTTGTTTTGAGCTGAGGTCTCACTTCGTTGCCCGGGCTGGAGTGCAGTGACATGATCACGACTCACCACAACCTTAACCTCCGGAGTAGCTGGAGCTACAAGCGTGCACCCTCATGACTGACTAATTTTGTTGTTGTTGTTGTTCATTTTTTTGTAGAGATGAGATCTTGCTAAGTTGCTCCAGCTGGTCGCAAACTCCTGGATTCAAGCAATCCTCCCAACTCATCCTCCCAAAGTGCTGTGATTACAGGAATGACCACGTTTTCTTATCTTAACAGTGAAGAGTGTTAGCAATAAAAATCACCCTGCCTTTTGCTGCAGATCTGAATTTTTGTGCATAGGAGATAGTGGAGCATCTGTGCCAGTGCTATGGGCTGCTCCTATGCGATCATGACTCAAAGAGAGCCTGAAAAGATTCATAGCACATGTCCACTCCTGGAAAAATCACCTCTGGCTGATTTGGGTCAGCGCTGGTTCTCCCACACAATTTGGGAGATGAAGCCCATCCCAGCAACACAGTCTCCCTGACAAAGGAACGTTAGGTCCCTTTGTAACTTGTTTTCTAACAAATGTATGTGTCTGCATGTCTCAAAACTGATCAGTTCCTAAAGGCCAAGGGGTGGAGCCAGGTCCCCTGTGTGCTTGGTCCTTCTGGCACTGTCCTGAGGAGGTAGGCTCAGCCAAAGTAGTCTGTGATACGGCAGGTGAGAAGTGCATCAGACCTGTGCACATGGGATGTGACCTGCTCGTGTTAGGTGGCCCATTCCGTGGTTGTTCTAAGCCCAAGGTCAGTAATGATCATAAATCAGTTGTTCCAAAGCACCAGGGGACAAAGGGTGAGATTGCTTTGCAGGCAGGGGATTGCAGCTTGACAAAGTGTCTGGCAGTCCCCACACTTCCTGGACAGTTAGCTTATTAGGAATAAGTCTTTGTCATCAAATTGTAGAGAAGACTGCAAATTCCTCTCACTGGTTTCATGAGTGAGTGTCCCCACGGGCGGCTTGAGCAAATGTCTGGTAAACTCCAGTCTGGGAGCTGTTTGTCAATATGGTTTGGGAGACATGCAGCATAAAAGACCAGGTTCCCTGGAAAGTTAGATTTTAATAGAACAATCAATCAATAATGATATTACCATTTTACATGTTGTATGAGTTAGGATCAGGCTCAGCTGCATGGAAGAGAAAGCCCCAACTATCATTGCTTTATCCAAAATAGATATATCTGTCTAGCCCATAAGAGCAGTCCAGGCATTGGGGCAGATAGGGGCCTGCTCCCCCAAATCGGCAGGACACAGGATTTGTCAGCAGATACTTCTGCTGTCCCAAGAATGTTTCACATGTCCTCAGTGTTCTGGCAGGTGACCAGAGCTCCAGCTATCACAGCCATGGTCCAGGAAGAAAGATGTCCCTCTTTCATTCAGAGCATTTTCTGGGAATTACACCAAACATTCCTGATCACATTGGCCAAAACACCTGGCCACATCTAGCTTCAAGGGATCTGGGCAGGCAGTCATTTGACTTGGTGGCAAAGAGACTAGAAGAAAGAATCAAGTCTTATTACTAAGAAAAAGCAAGAAGTAGATCCTAGAAAAAATAAAGAGTTCCTCCTGCACTTAACTACAGCCTCCAACCATGTCAAGCACTTTCAATGACAAACTACTTTTTAAGAGGGAATTTTCTTTTCTCAAGCTATCACATCATATAAACCTAAAAACAAAATAAATGAAGAATGCTTGTCTCATGATGATGATATAGAGACTTATATGCTGGCTAGAAATGATCTGAAACCCAAGAAACTGTACTGATTATATATTGAATCATCAAGTTCTCGAAGAACATTGATATTATAAAAATGACCATAGAATTAAAATGGAATTCTCACTAAGCCATGTAGAAAATTTTTTAAATTAATTAATTTTTTTTTTGAGTTGGAGTCTCACTGTCACCAGACTAGAGTGCAGTGGCATGCTCTCAGCCACCGCAGCCTCAGCCTGCTGGGCTCCCACGATCTCTCCACCTCAGTCTTCCAAGTAGCCGGAACTACAGGCGTGTGCAACCATGCCCGGCTAATTTTTGATTTATTGTGGAGATGAGGTCTCACCAAGTTGCCCGGGTGGGTCTCGAACCCGCAGGCACAGGCAATTCACTCGCCTTGACCCCCCAAAGTGCTGGGATTACAGGCTGAACCACCGAATCCGGTTGAAAACTTTTTATTAACTATCAAAATTTATTTCGTTAAAAAAAAAAACAGAGAGACCAGGCTCAGTGGCTCAGCCTGTAATCCCAGGACTTTGGGAGGCCGAGGCAAGTGGATTGTCTGAGCCTGTGGGTTCAAGACCAGCTTGGGAAACTTGGCAAGAACTCGTCTCTACAATAAATCAAAAATTAGCCGGGCAAGGTAGAGCGCGCCTGTAGTTCCAGCTACGTGGAAGGCTGAGGCAGAAGGATCATGGGAGCCCAGCAGGTCGAGGCTGCGGTGGCTGAGAGCATGCCACTGCACTCTAGCCTGGGTGACAGAGTGAGACTCCAACTAAAAAGACAAAACAAACAAACAAAAAAATACAGAAAAAAAAGATCTATGGGAGAAAATTATATTTACCAGTGTAGAAGTTCTAAAACTCAAATCAGTGAAGCTTTTTAGACTAGCATGAGGATTCAAGTAATAGAAGAATTAAATGATTTATTTTCTTGAGGAAGGGGTTGCCACAGTCTCTTCAGTGCCCTGCCCCCAAAACACACACACATACGATCAAAATTTATATTTTGGATTCTAAATCTGGTTGCTATGATACCCACAAAAATGACACACTTTTGTTGGGTCATGCTGGTTCCATTTGTTTTTAAAGAAAAGGTTGTATTTTAGTCCCAGAGAGACAGGAATGATGGATAGAGTCTGAGACTAGAGGTCAGAAGACTAGTTTCTATTCTCAGATTCCAGCATTGATTTGTGTGGCCACAGGTTAGTTACTTAAGGTCTTTGGTTTTATTTCCACTTTCTACACTGCTTAGCTACTTCTAGTTGATATCCATCCCCTTTATAATTGACAGGCATTAATGGGGGGAATTTACCAGGAAGCCCTTGCGATCCTCCTGTTTCAGTACTGCCCATGGCTGTGTCCTTATGTAGATTGTTCCTCTCCATCACACCATCAACTGGAATCCACAAAGCCAATACATTTGGAAACTTCTCTTCTTGGCATGCCTTCCCTGTCCAGACAGCTGAAGAACTGCAGAATCCGCAGCTTTAAAACTTTAAGAAATTGTTTGGGTTCCGATGTACTTAAATTATAAGAAACCCACTTAAATCCCATTTGCAGATGGGGCATGTGGAAGCAGGTTTCTCTCGGCACTTCATGTGGAATTGGATGAGACCAAGAGAGTTCAACCAAAGCTCTGGGTGATTCAATTCCAAATCTCAGATCCGGTGGACATAAGAAGGAAGAACACCTGGGATGGCCTGTTTCTAGCACAGGACAGGCATTCTCATCTGCCACACAAATCTGTGCCTAATGAGAATTGTCTACTCATTCTGAATGGCTCTCCTGCCACGTTGAAACACATGGTGTGATTGTCAGTTGCTCTGTTATCACAAAGTTCTGAGATAAAACTGCTCATGTCAAAATAAACCAGCCTGCTAAACATTTTTTTGGTAACTGGAAGCTGTGAGATAGCCTATATTTCCATGTCTGGTAAACCAATCCTTTAAATATTTCTAGGGGTCTGTCAAAAATGAGGATATATGCAGGACCAGTATGATACCTAGCTTGCACATTCCCTTAGAGCTGTTTTCTGAAGCAAACCACAGACTGTCTCAGAGTTAATACAAATCTAAGCCCTGAGGATTATTAGGGTATTTGAGACTAAAAATAGATTTCAGAATCAGGCAGACCTAGGCATAAATCTTATCTTTGCCTTTTGCTGTTTGTAAGCTATCCAGTAAATGACTTAACCTCTCCGAGCCTCAGTTTTCTCATCTGTAAAATGGAAATAGTATCTGCTTCCCAGGGTTAACCTATAAGACTGTAACTGGTCTGTTGCATCATACACGATCAAAGGTTATTTCTTTTCTGTTTGGAAGTTGCCTCATGAAAACAGGAGATGCATCCTATGCATGTGACAAGATTTTACCCTCGGCCTGAACTCCTTCCTTCCAATTTGTATAAAACACGTAAGAAATAAAATTAGAGCCTGAGTTACATAACTGGCACAAAACTTCATAAAGACCCAGACTGAGCCACTTGGTCTCACTCTGTTTTTGTTTCTGCTCCTTTGGGGGAAACATCTTTATTTTGTAGACATTTAAAGAAAGTGTTAAGGCAACCATGGCTGCTGTGGGTATGCAGGGCTATGTAAAGGGGGCGCTTCTTCAAAGCTTCCAGGTGTGCCTTTGGCTTAGTTCGGCCCCTGCTATAAAACAATGCCAACGACCTCTGCATTCCTGGAGTTTGGGGACAGCATCCCACACTCAGAAAGTTCCCTGGGTTTCCTGTCCTGCAAGCAACCTGTAGCTTTTGTCCTTTCATCAAGGTGTGAAGTCTAAGGAAGGTGGAAGCCGAGATGTCTGGTGACAGAAAGAGCCTGTTAGCTGCCTTTGCTTTCTCTCCCCATCCCTTGGCATCACAGAAGAGCTCAAGGATTCAAGAGTTAACTAACAGAGTTCTGGGAGCGACATGACCCTAAGGTTTGTTGTTGTTGTTTTGTTTGTATGTTTTTGATAAATTTAACTTTATTTTTTATTATTATTAGTTTTTAAATTTTAGAGTCAGGGGTTACACATGCATTGTTGTTACATGGACATATTGTGTAGTGGTGGAGACGGGATCTCAGGTGGCCTATTTTCTAAATAGTGAATATCATGCCCCACAAGTAATTTCTGAACCCTAATCCTCCCCCCTTCCCCTTTATTAGTGTCCCCAGGGTCCATTATTTCCATTTTTGTGACCATTTAGCTCCCACATATGAGTGAGAACATGCGGTGTTTGGTTTTCTGTTTCTGAGTCAGTTCACTTAGGATGATGATCCATACATGTTGCTGCAAAGGACGTGATTTCATTCTTTTTATGGCTGTGTAGTATTCCATGGTATATATATGTCACATTTTCTTTATCCAGTCTATTTTTGCTGGGTACTTAGGTTGGTTCCATGATTTTGCTATTGTGAATAGTGTTGCAATGAACACATGAGTACAGGTAACTTCTTTATATATTGATTTCTTTTTTCTATGACCCTGAGTTTAATTTAAGTAGAAGAGCCCATTAAAGCCTGAAAATTTTTTGCCAAATGTTGTTCTTTCTAAATCTAGATATTTTTTAGCTATACATCACTCTCCTCTTCCACGAATGACATGAATTTTGCTGGGGAAAATACCCAAGTACTTGGCAATGCCCTAACACAGCCACCAGTGGAAGACGGCACAAGTTGTATATAGATCTCGTTCCACCCTTTCATCCTTCTGCTGCCAACACGCAGTCCAGCTCAGAGTGATGGAAACATGTCAGAGGCCATGGACGGAGCTGGAACCTTCTTTTGCCAACATTCCTTTTAGAATATTGGCAAAGGTGTCATATGTCAGGGTGTTGGGGCGTGACAGGCAGAGATGTGTGGGTGCATGTGCGTGAGAGAGAAAGAACATGTGTGCGCAATGAAGAATCTCATGCATATGAGGATTTGG
Source organism: Carlito syrichta (assembly GCF_000164805.1). Lineage (NCBI taxonomy): Eukaryota > Metazoa > Chordata > Mammalia > Primates > Tarsiidae > Carlito > Carlito syrichta. Next base: position 405,606 of record NW_007252150.1, read on the forward strand.
GGCCTGTTGCTAGGGTGAGAAGCATGCCCTCAACCCTCCAGGACAGCCTCTGGTCCTTTCATATGACTGCTGTCTGTTGAGGATTCCTACTGGATCTTTTAACACTGGCCTCAAGTCTTTGCAGCTCCCATGTGCATGAAACAGCTGTTCTCTTGAAATGTCCCCAAGTTACCCTAAAACTGGCCACCCACATCTCTCTCCACCTCCACTCAAGGAACGGCAGTTTAATCTCCCATAAATTAATCTTTCTCTGAATCTGTGCCTAACCAGCTCCCTTAGACCCCAGAGCCCTGTGAAATGTGTCCCTGCAAAGGTCATCATTACAATCACTCTTTCCTGGCTGAAGATGGAATGGAGGTGGGGGCAAAACACATAAGCCTCCTTTAGCCAGTGAGAATCCTGGTGAATTCTCATTCCTCCTGATAAGGACACATGGATCTAAGCTATGATGACAACAGGAGTGAGGAAGACACCTAAGCCCACGAAGAGAAAGCAGTCCCACCTACCTTGTCATTAGAGAATTGCAAACTAAAGGCCAGGTATCATGGCACATGACTGTAATTCAAGCACTTCGGGAGACTGCGAAGTGGAGGAATTGCTTGAGCCCAGGAGTTCAAGACCAGCCTGGGCAACATAGTGAGACTTCATCTCTTCAAAAAAGTCAAAAAAAAATTAGAGGTGTAGTGGCACTTGCCTGTAGTCCCAGCTACTTGGAAGTCAAGAAGGTGGTGAACTGCCCTGTGGGCCACTACACTGCACTCCAGCCTAGGCAACAGAGTGAGATCCTCCCACTCAAAAAAAAAGAAAATTGCAAATCAATACCTTAGTACTGTGGGAAAAGGAAGTGCCTCTCTGATACTTACTGTCTGGGTACTTTTTTTTTTCTTTTGAGTTGGAGTGTCACTCTGTTACCTCGACCTGCTGGGCTCCAGCGATCCTTCCACCTCAGCCTTCCAAGTAGCTGGAACTACAGGTGTGTGCTACCATGCCCAGCTAATTTTTGATTTATGATAGAGATGAGGTCTCGCCAAGTTCCCCAGGTGGGTCTCAAACCCCGCGGGCTCAGGCAATCCACTAACCTCGGCCTCCCAAAGCGCTGGGATTACAGGCTGAGCCACAGAGCCTGGCTATCTGGGCACTTTGAATGAATCAGGTAACCATCCAGAGCATCAGTTTTCTAACATGGGAAAAAACAAGTCCAGATCTTCCGAAAGTTTGCTCATGTAATACCTAGCATACAATGAAATCGATGTTGATTGTCAGTATCACTGGTGATGAGTGTACCATCTGTTGAAATTTTTTTAAATGATAGAACTAAAAAGTGACAAAATTGAGGGCAAACAAGTAAAATAATAATCATGTATACTACTGGGTGATGTGTAATCTTTTAAAGGTATTTGACCATACTTGTTAAGAGCCCCCCAAATGGAATCCATATCACTTATCCTTTGTTTCTTTTCTGGTGAGTTTGTGATATGAAAACAATTTTAAATTGCAGTATGTATCATGATCATGAAACAACCATAATTAAGACCGTGCATGGTCAGATGACTGAGATCAATATATCAGAATAGAAGGTCTAGACATAAGATCCACATATATGCAGTCATCTGATGTGTGACAGAAGTGGCACTGCCACCGGGCTCGGTGGCTCAGCCTGTAATCCTGTGCCTTGGAAGGCTGAGATGAGTGGATTGCCTAAGCCCGCGAGTTCGAGACCCGCCTGGGCAACTTGGCGAGACCTCATCTCTACAATAAATCAAAAAATTAGCCGGGTATGGTAGCGCGCACCTGTAGTTCCAGCTACTTGGAAGGGTGAGGCAGAAGGATCGCCGGAGCCCAGCAGGTCGAGACTGCGGTGGCCGGGAACGGCCACTGCACTCCAGTCTGGGCAACAGAGTGAGACTTCAACTGAAAAAAAAAAAAAGAGAGAGAGAGACTCCAACTTAAAAAAAAAAGAAAGAAGTGGCACTGCCAGGCAGAGGAAGAGAGATGGACAGTGCTGGGCCAATTGGATATCCATGTGAAAAAATGATTTCTGCTACTACATCATGTTAAAGACAAAAATCAATGACAGATGGAGTGCAGATCTAAATGCAAATGGCAAAACAATAAATCTTTCAGAAGAAAATAGAGAAGAACATATTTATGACCTTGGAGTAGGCAGAGCTTTTTAAAACAAGACCCACAAGATGTTAATCATAAAGAAAAATAATAATAAGTTGAAATTATACTAAACTTTAAAAAAAATCTTTGTACATCAAGATATCATGAATAGACTGAGAAGGAAATGTGGAATGTGCGTCTAGAATAAAGAGCCATAAGTCATCAAGAAAAAAGACTGACAACCCAATGGACAATGGGCACAAGACTGGAGCAGGCTTTTCATAAGAAAGGATGCTTCAAATGGCCAATAAACTTTTGAAAAGATGCTTAAGGGCGGGGCTTGGTGACTCAGCCTGCAATCCCAGCACTTTGGGAGACCGAGTTGGGAGGTCTAAGAGAGTAGATTGCCTGAGCCTGTGGGTTCAAGACCAACCCCGGGCAACTTGGTGAGACTTCGTCTCTACAATAAAATAAAAAATTAGCAGGCGTGGTAGCACACGCCTGTAGTTACGGCTACTTGGAAGGATGAGGCAGAAAGATCGCCGGAGCCCAGCACTCCAGCCTGGGTGACTGAGTGAGACTCCACCTAACAAAAAAAAAGAAAGAAAAGAAAAGATGCAACAGAGGAAATGTGAATTAAGACCACAGGAAGATATCACCACACACCCCCTATGATGACTTAAGTGACAAGGACAAAAAGTAGCAGGAATAGTAAGAATGTGGAACAAATGAAACCCTCTTACACTGCTAGTCATAGTATCACTACTTTGGAAACATGTTTGGTGGTAATATTAAGACTGAATGTGCCTTATGTCTGTGGCCTAGCAATTCCACTGCAAGGTTTATATGCAATACAATTGTATAAGTATGTTCATAAAAAGACATGTATAAAATTTTTCATAGCGACACTGTTTGTAATAGCCCAAATTGGAAACTACTCAAATGCCCATCAACAGTGGAATGGGTAAATAAATTGCAGTAAATTGCAGTATATATCCCCTCATGGAATGCTATATACCTGTGATAATCAATGAACTACAACTATGTGCAATAACATGGATGAATGTTGCAAATACACAAGTGAGAAAAAGAAACCAGACACAGCAGACAAAGGTAATTTGCTTTAGAAGTCAGTGAAGCTGTTACTCTTGCCAAGGGAAGAGGAGCTGTGGGGGGTGGGGGTGGGGGTCTCTGGTGTGGGTTGTTTTGTGTTTCTTCTGAGTACTGGTGACAAGGTGTGTTCACATAGAGAAAATTCCTTGAGCTGTATCCTTATGGTCTGTGTATCCTTATGGTTTCTGTGCATTTCCAAATGTATATCGTGCCTCAATAAAACTTTACCCTTTAAACTGCAACACGGACGAAGACAAACACACATATATACACACAAGCTAATGAATACCAGATTGGAGAAATAGTCTTAATGGCTCACATTAAATTTTCATGAGTTCCAGAATAGCAATCTTACCCTATAATTCCTGGATCTCTTCTAGCTTTTAACCCACACAAGACTTCGTTTTGGACACGCGGATCCTCTCTGTCTTTAATCTGCAATTTCTTTAGTGTCTCATCAAATGAAGGATATATCAAAACTTGGCATTAGTGTTGATTTCCCATAAAACTCACTGCTCCATTTTCAAGTCTGAATGTAGCACACTGATTTGTGGAAGATGTGCAGCTGAGTATATCCCAGACATCCCAGCTCCTCTTCCAGTTGAATTCAGTAGGTTGTGAATAGACACCAGTTAAGCTCGAAAGTCACTGGTTATCATTACTATTCTATGAAATCCCAAGAGACAGAGGCAGCAATATTTTTCTTTCTGATTGGTGAATTGTTAGACAGGAGAGATTAACTCTTGTTAAAAAGAACAGAAGTTGCTGGGCACTGTGGCTCACGTCTGTAATCCCAGCACTTTGGGAGGCTAAGGCAAGAGGATTGCCTGAACCCTGGGGTTCCAGACCAGCCTAGGCAACTTAGCAAGACCTCATCTCTGCAATAAATCAAAAAATTAGCTGGGCGTGATGGTGCAGGCCTGTAGTTCGAGCTACTTGGAAGGTTGGGGCAGAAGAATCACCTGAGTCCAGCAAGTTGAGGCAGTGGTAGCTGTGAGCATGTTACTGCACTCCAGCCTTGGCAACAGAGGGAGACTCCTACTTTAAAAAAAAAAAAAGAAGTTATTCAGTGGCACTTGCTAACGCATAGGAAGAAAGGCATTATTCAGGACCATCTCCAAAGGCATAGGGGCCACTGCTATGGGATTTTGCAGTGGGGAAGAGAGATTGGGCTCAACTATGAATACAGTCTAGAAAATTGTGAATTTATAGCCAAAGAGCACGGTGGGGGATCAGTGGATGGAAAACTATTAAGAGGAAGCATCATGGGTAAGGAGGAGATTCTGGTTAAGCCAACCAGACAAGATTCTTTTCTTTTTTTTTGAGTTGGAGTCTCACTCAGTTGCCCAGACTGGAGTGCAGTGGCAGGCTCCTGGCCACCACAGCCTTGACCTGCTGGGCTCCGGCGATCCTTCCCACCTCAGCCTTCCAAGTAGCTGGAACTACCACACCTGGCTAATTTTTTTATTTATTGTAGAGATGAGGTCTTGCCAAGTTTCCCAGGCAGTTCTCAAACCCACGGGCTCAGGCAATCCACTCACCTCGGCCTCCCGAAGCACGGGATTACAGGCTGAGCCATTGAGCCTGGCCCCAAACAGGATTCTTGATGAAGATGGACCTAGGTGATCAGACATAACCTGAGGGATGGTGGCAGATGAATATCTTTGTCAGATAACAAGGGTGGGAGGTTCTTGACAAATGAAACTTGATAAGGAAGCCCACAGACCGGTCTAGGAGAAGGTCCAGGAACCTGAATAAAATTTAGTGCAGCAAAGAATCTTTGTCTTCTGCAAGCTCAGAGGGATATCTGGGTGATCAATAATAATCTAGTTTCATTTTCTTCTGATTGTCCGATGTCATACTTTAAGAACATCTAAAGAAAAACTAAAATATAATCAAAATTGGGGGAAATAATTTCTCTACGGAGATGTAAGGGCTCTGTATTTATGTAGCTTAAAGATCAGGAACAGAGTCAACAATCCTTAAGGGAAGTGACAACATGTAAACGCATTTCTTCATTTCTCTTAGACAAAAAGAAATTATTTCTTTAATAGCAGAGCCATCTTAGGCTAAGCATTGGGAAGAGTCGACTTTGGGTTTTATTGTCTAAGGAAATTGTGAGGTGTTAAGATGCTAAATGTAATGTCATTGAATTAATTTTAGGACATTCCCCCCACCCCACGCCTCCCCTCCATCAAATTTGGAAATGTTTGCTAAGGCTTAGCTCAGTATATAATAAAGCCAACTTCCTCTTTATAGGAGAAGCCTGCTGAGCATATGCATAGTATTTGCAGTTCTATAAAGTTTAAAAGAAAACAAAATAAAAATGAAGTTTATATTGCAGATGGCAAGGGCTCAATATAAGCTGTTAATTTTATTGGATGAATTATTTTACCATAAAAGTAAGTTTCAACATTTTCTAGAAACCCTCATCTTGCCTGGGGATCTAATAGGGCTGCTTCTCAATACTTGGCGCAGACCAGATTGCAAAAAGAGGAAAAAATGATTGTAAATAGCTTTGCTTTCCCTTAAACAGAGCCCTTTCAGGCTTTGAAGTCTCTCATGAGGGAAGAGGACATTGGCTCCCAACTCCAGGTCTAGAACTGTTCCTGAAAAGATTAAAAGGGTGCTTTTTCCCACCAGATATCTTTCTTTTCAAAAGTAATGTTTCCTAAACAAAGCGATCACATGCCAAAGTGTATAATTTGCCTCCTAAGGGCACACAGTTCCTCACTTCCTAGTTCCTGATATAGTGGTTAGTGTTGGATTTTTCTTGGTAATTTCTGTCCCTTTGTTTTCCTCTCCATTTTAATGTTCCTGCGTCAGAAGATGAATTCAGAAGCTATGGTTCTGCTAAAAAAAAAAAATAATAATAGTTTTTACTGTGAATTCTCTTCTCATACTAAAATAATTATTCATGATAGTGTTTCACCAAATTGTTTCAAATTTGGTAAAATTTGATGTCATTCTTCCTGCTGATTTAGAACAAAAGGTTTATAGATGCCTAATTACTGCTGAAACCTGTTTCACAGTAACATTGATCAACTACATTTTTTATTGTGGGAAAATACAGATAGCATAACATTTACCATTTTAACCCTTTCAAAGTGTACCATCCTTGGTTTTCTTGGACAGATGACACCATCTTACTCTCCGAGGAGACCATCTTCCCAGCCCCCTGTGACCTCAGAGCGACCACCCCAGAGAATCCCACCCATCTCTAGCTGAGTTCATTTGCATCTAGTCCATCACAGACATGCTGGGGTAAGCCTTGACTGACTCTTTCAGAGTGGAGAAACTTGACATTTGGATAAGAGCAGTTGCAAAAGTTAAGAATGAAGTTTCACTCCTTTATTTAAACTAAAAGTGATCTTAATTCCCTGCATAATAGCGCCCATAATTCTGTTTTCTGAGACTGCTGGATGAAGGAGTCATCTGGATTTGGTTTTAGAGGGAAAAGGGGTCAAGACAATGAAATGAATGTGTTTGCGAATGTAACCTCTAGGTTCCCGGGATGCTTTGGTCCTGCTTCTCCCCACCCCCACTCCCAATCTCCCTCCCTGTGCAACCCCAATTCAACTCACAAAGCTGCCTGGTTGCTTTCACATCTAAAAGAAGGTTTAAATTTATATCCAAAATCTAGGCTCCTCTAATGGTCTAAACTACAACTTTAAAACTTAAATCGTCCCTATGAATGGAAACGTTTAAAGTAATCGGGGGGGGTAAAAGAATCCTTTGCTAATACGTATACCCTAGAATTTTATAAGGAAAGCAAAAGCATATTTCTCATTGGCAAAAGTGCAGTTCTAAGTCTGTCACCTCACAAGAACGCAGTCTCGCTGATGTGCCCAGTACCTGCAGCAGGCCCTGGCAAAGAACAGGGCCTCCATCCATATCAGCAGAACAAATAACTCCATGGAAATTAGGGCTGCAGTGGTAATGATGCGTTGTAACAACAAAAACAGCCAGGTCAGAGGGGACACCCGCACTCAGGGTCGCTCACACTAGGCTCTCAGTTGTTTTTTTTTTTTGAATTGGAGTCTCACTCTGTCACCCAAGCTGGAGTGTAGTGGCCACTCCTGGCCACTGCAGCCTCAACCTGCTGGGCTCTGACGATCCTTTTGCCTCAGCCTTCCAAGTAGCTGGAACTACAGACGCGCGCTACCATGCCCGGCTAATTTTTTTTTTAATTTTATTTATTGTAGAGATGAGATCTCACCAAGTTGCCCAGGCGAGTCTCGAACCCGCAGGCTCAGGCAATCCACTCACCTCAGCCTCCCAAGGCGCGGATTACAGACTGAGTCACTGATCCTGGCGGCTGTCAGTCTTATGAGCTTTCCTCTTCCCTCCTCTTCTGCAGTTGTCAGTTTCTCCTTCCCACCTCACCACTGCCTCTGGACCTTTTCTTCTCTCTCCCTTTAATTCTCACTTTCTCCCTTTTAGCTTTCTTCTCCCTCTTCTTCTCACTTTCCATTGCTCTTCTCTCCTTTCCACCTTCCTTTATTTAGTAAAATCTTGACCTCGATGTACGTTTTTAAATTGGTATTTTAATCAGTCCCCTATTCTTAATTTTTCTCATGGAGCATAAAAATCGTATAAGCATCCACCTGGCAGCAAATAAATGTTTGTTTGCAACAAACAAGCTCCGTGAGTGGATGGATATGGGAATGGGCTTGAGCGTGGTGATCATTTCATAATATATACATACACCGAAACATCACATTGTATGCTGTAAATAGTTGCCATTTTTATTATTCAACTATACTTCAATTAAGGGGGAGAGACTGTCCATTCACCTGGCATTTTTCTCTCTCTAATCTGAGCATCAGAGTTGCTGGTACATTGACCAGTGTCCACCATGGGGGAATAAGTAACCCTCTTACCCACCAGTCCTACTTTATGAAGAAAACAGAACAATAATTTGCACTTTTGATGAGTTTCTCCAAAATGGTGTACCCTCACCCCAGCTTCATTGAAGTATAATTGACTACTAAAAATTGTATCTATTTATGGTGTACAATGTGATGTTTTGATATAATGTACACTGTGAAATGATCACCACCAAGTGCAAGCTAATCAACATATTTATCACCTAAATAGTTACCTATTTTTTCTGTTTTTGTTATGATGTGTGTGTGAGTGAGTGTGTGTGTGTGTGTGTGTGTGTGTGTGTGTGTGTGTGGTGAGAACCTTTAAGATCTACTTTCTTACCAATTTTCAAGTATACACACACAAGTATACAATGCAGTGTCTTGTACCCTTAGGTAGGAGAGGTGGCTATGTTGGGGCAACAGACAGTAAATTGAATGTGTGAATAGCAGAGTGTAGTTCCTGGATTAGTAGGATATGATAAATTAATGATTTATTCTTTAAGTTAACAGAAATAAATGTGAGATGTCTCTAGTGATTTCTATAGGACAATCAACACTTCCTTGTTTTTATCAAATATCTTCCTCCTGAATTTAGAGGAATAACTGATAAAAGTTAATCAGCAATGTCATGATGACCCAAGCACACTGTTTTGCTCTAACTTCAGAGAAAAATTATTTCATATTGGAGGATTAGAAAAGAATGCTAGAGGCAGGGCTTGGTGGCTCAGCCTGTAATCCCAGCACTTTGGGAGGCTGAGGCAAGAGGATTGCCTGAGCCTGCGGGTTCGAGACCCACTTGGGCAACTTGGCAAGACCTCATCTCTACAATAAATGAAAATTAGCCAGGCGTGGTAGTGCGCATCTATAGTTCTGGCTACTTGGAAGGCTGAGGCGGAAGGATCGCGCGTGCCCAGCAGGTCGAGGCTGCAGTGGCCGAGAGTATGCAACTGCCCTCCAGCTTGGGTGATGGAGTGAGACTCCAACTCAAAAAAAAAAAAGAATGCCCAGAAAGTCCAACACCTTTTTTCTTTTATTTTTTCAATTGCATTTATTTATTTTATAAACAAGGCCTCTCACTATGTTGCCTAGTCTGGTTTTGAACTACCAGTCCCTGTCACCCAAAGTGCTGGGATTATAGGCATGAGCCACCATGCCCAGCTCCAACTCACCTACTTTCAAACAGTTGAGTTTTAAAGTCCTCCAGATAATAGATTTTTATAGGTAATGTGATAAAAAACTTTTTGGGGTGCTAGTATATAAATTTGTACTGTTTCTGTTCAAAAGCTTGTTGCAGACTTGGAGAGAAAGCAATTTTTAGCCTGTTCTGTTGGTCAGTGGATTAATTTGCCTCTGCTGTGTGACTCTGCAGCTTACCATCATTCAGCTTATAACTGCCTCGGCACGGAACTTTCTCTCCCGGGTGCTCAGGAAATATGATTTGATGATAAACTACCTGTGCCTTTCAGATGCCTTTGTTTCCTCCTGCTAATTCCTGAGCTCTTGCCAGGAACAGGTAAGCTAGGAAGTCAGTAGGCGAGGATTCTTCAGCATGTGTGTGTGGGTGGATGAGGGGAGTTTGAATAGTTAGAGAACAAAAAGGGAAGAAAATAACATACTTTGCCATTTCTGTAACCTTTACTAACAATTTTCTTTTGAGGCCATAAATTCATTTCTTTTAAATAAGAAGCTTTGTTGAATAAAAATATTCTCAAAATTGCCATTAAGTGCACACTTTGTCCAAGATGAACCCATTAAACATTTTCTGCATTATAATTAAGCCTGATACACAGCAATTGGAAACATTTGTCCAAAAGCTAAAGATTAGCTATCAGCTTAATGTGAACCAGGAAGCCAAAGAATAGGTGTGTATTCTGTAAGCCCTGAAGAACTTGTGTTTGTTTTGTCTGGATGCCAAAGAAAGGCAGGTGGTTCACACCCAAGACAGTCTCTTTGTCTCCTCAGACTAAGTCTCTTTAACTGGGCTTTGTTCATGTCTACAGACGCAATCCTTGCTGGATCAGCGACCTCAGGGAATCCTAAAGCTAGATGGACGACCTGCAGAGCAGACGATGGGGGAAAGTCAAGGGAGACATGAGTGGTGGGCTCTGACAGGAACAATCCTGGTTCATGGGCTGCTGTTTAAGAAAAGCTGGTCACCCAGCCTCCCTCCTCTGGCCATAAGAATCTGGGCTGCAGTTTTCAGTGCTACTCCATGCCGTTTAGATGTTTATCTGCAATGCCATCTGTGGGGTTCTTTAAGTTGTGTCACTTCTAGACAACATGAGGATAGACTGATAATGACTGCCATTCACGTAGAATGAGTCAATATCTGTCTGGGGATGGGGTGGGAGGGCACACCTCATCAACAAGGGTACCTGCACAATGCATATTTGTATACTTAACCCTTAACTGTACCCCACAATTTTAAAATAAAAAATATGTTAAAAAAAGAAAACTGCCGGGCTCGGTTGGCTCAGCCTGTAATCCCGGCTGTAATTCCGGCTACTTGGAAGGCTGAGGTGGAAGGATTGCTGGAGCCCAGCAGGTCGAGGCTGCGGTGGCCGGGAGCAGCCACTGCACTCCAGTCTGGGCAACAGAGTGAGACTCCAACTCAAAAAAAAAAAGAAAGAAAACTAAGCCGGGCTTGGTGGCTCAGCCTGTAATACCACGCTTTGGGAGACTGAGGTGAGTGGATTGCCTGAGCCCGCGGGTTCGGGACCCGCCTGGGCAACTTAGCAAGACCTCATCTCTACAATAAATCAAAAAATGAGCCGGGCGTGGTAGCACACGCCTGTAGTTCCAGTTACTTGGAAGACTGAGGCAGAAGGATCGCCGGAGCCCAGAAGGTCGAGGCTGCGGTGGCCAGGAGAGTGCCACTGAACTCCAGTCTGGGCGACAGAGTGAGACTCCAACTCAAAAAAAAAAGA
>NW_007252150.1:416956-432900 GCF_000164805.1 Carlito syrichta
CCTTCCAAGTAGCTGGAACTACAGGCGTGTGCTACCACGCCCGGCTCATTTTTTGATTTACTGTAGAGATGAGGTCTGCCAAGTTGCCCAGGCGGGTCTCGAACCCGCGGGGTCAGGCAATCCACTCACCTCAGCCTCCCAAAGGCACGGGATTACAGGCTAAGCCATGGAGCCCGGCTAAAAAGCTTAATTCTAACTATATATCCCACAGACTGTAAACAATATGCAAGTGCAGATTGACCTGTTTGAGAACTTTAGTTATTTTTCTATGGGCTAATGTGAAAGAAAAATATGCATATTTCCTTTTTTTCAAAGACTTTTATCGTAGAGATGAGATCTCGCCAAGTTGCCTGGGTAGGTCTTGAACCCGTGGGCTCAGGCAATCCACTAGCCTCGGCCTTCCAAAGTGCTGGGATTACAGGCTGAGCCACTGAACCCAACCTGCATATTTTCGTTTATCTTTTTCAAATGGAAAAGGGGCTCTTGGAAAGACAAAGTTGGATTCTTACAGATGAAAAGCTATTAAGAAGGGAAGGGATTGGTAGAGAGTGGATCAAGCCACTCTGAGTGGGAAGCACTGATCTGGTGAAGGGTAGGGATAGGGAGATCTGCTGAGATGGAAACCTGGACTCCCAGGAAGTACCCTGCTTGAAGGTCACCTGTAAGGTAGCTCATAGTGACTTGAAGCATCCCCAGGAGATGTGACCTTTGAGGCTGCATCAAAGATCCAAGTTATGAAATTATTCATAAGAGAGTGGACACTGTGAGGAGCAGGTTTGCCTACCTTTGGGTAGACAATGAGGGAGTCAGCAAACATGCTAGACAGCCAAATCCAGCCTCCCTCTTGTTTTTGTAAATAAAGTTTTATTAGCACATGGCCACACCCATTCGTTTACACATTATCTATAGTGACTTTAACACTTCAAAAGCAGAGCTGAGCAGTTGTAACAGAGACCATATATAGTCCACAAAGCCCAGGATATTTACTAGCTAGCTCTTTACTGAAAAATGTGCTGATCTCGGGACTGTTAGCTTGGACTATGGACTGAGAAAATGAGCTTGGTCAGCTGGTTTCATCATAGCCTGAAATCAGGAGATCCTTTGCAAATTTTCTGGATCACTGAAGTCCTTCAGCAAACTTGTGTGATCTTAGGCCACTGCTCATACTCCACATCTTGCCAATGCTTGCCAGCTTAGTTCCAAACTTAAGTATGAAATGATTTTTTATAATTAGATTGTGATATTCATATTAGAAATTAAGTCATGTGACGTTTCTTGGACCAAGACACTCTAACTTAAATTTATGCCTGCCATGTGCTGCATTGGTTTTCCACTGTTGCTATAATAAATTACCCCAAATTTAGTGGTTTAAAACAACAAAAATTGATGACCTTACAGCTTAGTGTTCAGAAGCCCGAAATCATTCTAAGTGAACTCAAATCATGATGTCAGCAGGACTGCACTTCTTCAAAGGTTTTGAGAGAGATTCTGATCCTTGTCTTCTAGAAGCCGCCTATATTCCTTGGCTCGTGGCCCCTTCCTGCATCACCAAAGCCAGCAGGATAACATCTTCTCTTCTCTCTGACCTCTGCTTCTATTGCCACATCTTTTTGACTCTGGTCCTTCTGCCTCCCTCTTATAAACACCCTTGGGATTACATTGGATCCACCTGGCTAATCTCCCCATCTGGGATATTTAAGTTGATCACATCTGCTAAGCACCTTTTGCCACATTCACAGTTGCTTGCTAGGGATTAGGACATGCACATCTCTGGGGAGCTGTTATAGCCAGTCACACATTCGGAGCCATGAGGCTTTGATACTTCAATTCTACGAAGAATTGCTAAAAACCATGGGTGACTAAGGGGAATGAGGCTATTCTGGTTCAGACTGGAGTCTCTACTTTCTATTCGTCCTCAACTCTCATCCAGAAAAGGGGCGAGTGGGGAATGGCACAGATAGTCGCTGGCTCACAGCTGTTATCCCCACTGCCTGCTGGGAGTGAACAACCAGGGGTCCTGTCCCAGCAAAGGAGTGGGCGCTTTGTTGGCCTTATTCTGCAACTTCGGAGAATCCCTCTTGTCCTCCACCTCCCCAATGTGTGTGTCTGCTCCCCAGGAGGGGCTTGCTTGAATATATCATGTTCTTAGGTGGATGGCAGGAGAATGCCCTTTCTGGGTTTGGTAGCATAGTTCTCATTGTTGCAGGTGTAGGCACCAAAACACTGTAGTGAAGGATCCAATATCCAGAGACTATGAATGACCAGACTCCAGATAGTTTTAGAGTGTCCTTTAACAAAGACAGATAAGGATTCTGCTTTGTTATGAGCTGAATTGTGTTCCCTCAAATTCCTACTTTAAAGTCCTAACCTCTAGTACCTCAGAACATGACTGTATTTGAAAATAAGATCTTTTAAAAGGTACTTATGTTAAAATGAGGTCATATGCCTGGGCCCTAATCGAATATGACTGGTGTCCTTATAAGAAGAGGAGATTAAGACACTGATATGTGCAGAGAGGTGACCATGTTGGTATATAAGAGGAAGATGACCACCTACAAGCTAAGGAGAAAGCCCTCAAAAGTAACAAACCTGCCAGCACCTTGATCTTGGATTTCTAGCCTCCAGAACAGTGAAGAAATAAATCTCTGTTGCTTAAACCATTGAGTGGGACTTTGTTGTTAAGATTGTAAACAATAAAAGCTTTAAAAAGTGTATGAAGGGCCAAGCTCGGTGGCTCAGCCTGTAATCCCAGCACTTTAGGAGGCCGAGGCGAGTGGATTGCCTCAGCCTGTGGGTTCTAAACCCATCTGGGCAAGTTGGCAAGACCTCATCTCTACAATACAACAAAAATTAACCGGGTGTGGTAGCGCGTGCCTATAGTTCCAGCTACTTGGAAGTCTGAGTGAAAGGATCGCCGGAGTCCAGCAGGTCGTGGCTTCGGTGGCTGGGAGCGTCCCACTGCACTCCAGTCTGGGTGACAGAGTGAGATTCCAACTCAAAAAAACAAAAAACAAAAAGCAAAGTGTATGAGGGAGGGGGAGAGTAGAGGACATCAGTGAACTCTTAGCAGCCAACACTCACCGGGCTGGGGGCACTGGTCCAGAAAAGGACTTCTGGGCCAGTCATCAAAGGAGTGTCTACCCCAGCAGGCAAGTCCCCTAACACAGGAAGACAGTGCAGATGCTGGAGAATCAAAAAGCATAAGAGCCTTTTACCACTCTGAGCTATGAAACTCAAAATTGGGACAGCACCAGAACCTTTTGAAGTTGGGGCTTGAAGCCTCTTTTTAGGCAGAATATCTTTTGCCATAAAAATAGCACCCGACAATAATGAGCCTGAACAACATCCATTTCTGCATTGTTTTGTTGTGATGGATAGCCCAGCTTCCCTCGAGGATGATATGAGTGTTACTCTCCCCTTTGCCCAACTCTAGGCTGGAAAAGTCATTAAATTCATAAAGCAGGCTGGAAAACTAGGTCAAGTTTTTTCCCCCTTAAACCTAGAAACTTGTAAGGATAGAAGCTGTCTAGTTACAAAATATTATCTTTCCTTTGTACCTTAATCCATTCAAACCTGGTTGCAGTCACCTTTGTTATGCACTGCATACCTGATGGATGGATTTCCATGGATTTAGTTTCCACTCTGGTGCTCCTGTCCCTGGAAGGGATAATAGAGAGCACATCCTCTGCCTTCAAAGGTTTCACCCTGCAAAAATATTCTTCTCCAACACTCTAATATAAACCATATTATCTAATCCTACTCACAATTTTCCTGACCACAGATTCTTTGTGACATAGTTTCTTATTTCTCATTTTTTTCCCTATTATGTTATGCCCTGTGTTGAACACAAAATGAATAATGAAAACTGTGGTCACTTTTATTTTCCATGCTTGATAGAACCACAATGGTATATAGCAGTTGGCACCAAAAGGTGGAGGTACAACAAGATATTTGATTGGGTAATCAAAGAGGTGAATGAAACAAGATGAAATGCCAAACTTTGGATAAGTATTTCCACAGTGGTATAACTCAACGGTGACTCAGGGTATGTTTTGTAAAAGCCTACACATTTTCTGACATCAAACAAAGGATGACATAGGACATCATACAAAGACAAATGTGTGGGAGCTTTTTTGATACAATCAAAGCTGGAAGAGTTTAGGGTGTTTTCTCAGTGAAGAGTCTTGGTATGGTCAGGGAGAAATCTGCAGCTCAATGAACAACTTCTCCATTGGAACGTTACATGGCATTGCTGTGTCTTTTAACAATTGATTAATTTAGTCTTCAGATGTTGAATGCCTATAAACCGAAAGAACACCCATAAAAAGGCTTCAGTTGGTACAAAAATGAATGATTTCCAGATCTTTCTTTATGGTTGCTCTGAGAACTACTGCATCTACAAGTAGGATACGATGGAAAGTGTACACCCAGCAGTGGAATACAACTGAAGATTATGAAAGGCTATTTTAAGCATGTAAGTGGGTAAAGTCATTAAAGGTGGCAGATCACAAAAGATTGTGAGCCATGAGCAATGCTGTGAAGAGATGCCCAAAGGTACTTAGGGGAGCTTGCGTGACTGGTCATCAAGTGTGGGTTCCTGAGTGATGTAGGGTCAGGGAAAGCTGCCAGTTCTATGAAGAACACAAGTATGGAGAAGAGAATTTCTGTTATTTACAGGACCAACATTGAAATCAGTCTCCAGACATGAACTAGTAGTTCAACAAGAGGTGGTCCCGGAGAAAAAGAAACCTGTAAAAGACTTACAAGTGAAGCAAGTCTATCAACACTCTGTCAGGGTGAGAGTCTCACAAACTAATGCCATGGTTCATCCCTCAATCAGAATTTACTGAGGGCTTGCTACATGCAGTCATCTGATCACTGCTCAGCATGAATGGGGGTAGTGCCCCTTCCCTCGTGAAGCTAGCATTTTATGGGAGAGCAGGCAGTGACCCTGCTATAAACCAGATGAGAGGCTAGGAATGGAGGAGAAAGGGAGTAGAGTTCCCTATAATGTGTTCGTGGAAGATTTCACTGAGTGGGATGTCTTTGGGCATACAGTGGAATGGAATGAAGGAATGAGTCATGCAGAGATCTTGGGATGAGATAAGAGGAGAAGGAAACATTCCTGGCAACAAAAAACTAATGGTTAATTTTAGTGTTGACTTGACTGAATTAAGGGATACATAGAAATCTAGTAGAGCATTGCTTTGGGTGTGTCTGTGAGGGTGTTTCCAGAGGAGCTTGGTGTATAAATTGGCAGAGTCGGAAAGATTCACCCTCAGTGTAAGCAGGGGGCCTGAATCGGGAAGATTCACCCTCAGTGTCATCCAATCAGCTGGGGGCCTGATAGAGCAAAAAAAGCAGAGGAAAGACAGCTCTTTCTCCTGGAGTTAGTACACTCAAATTCTCCTGCCCGTGGACATCAGAACTACAGGTTCTCTGGCCTCTGGTCTCCAAGACTTGCACCACTGGCCCCCTGGGATCTCAGGTTTTTAATTTCAGACTGAGAGTAAAATCACTGACTTCCATGGTTATCATGCCTTTGGACTTGGACTGAGTTTTACTTCTGGCTTCCCTGGTTCTCCAGCTTGCAGGCAGCCTATCATGAGACTTTGCCTCCAAAATCACAAGTCATTTCATTTAATAAATCCCCTCTCATCTATCTGTCTATCTTCTATCATTTATCCATATATCTATCATCTATCTTCTCATTTATCTAATCTATCATCTATCTATCCAATTTATCTGATCTATCTGTCCATGTATTATCCATCAACCACTTATCTAATCTGTCTATATTTATTTGTCACTATCTTTTTATTTGCCATCTACCTAATTTACCTAGTATATCTATGTATCCATTTATATATCATCTATTTATCATTTAACTAATGTATATAATCTATTTATCCATCATCTACTTACTTATCTCTCATCTATCTACCTATCTATATTCTGTCTAGCTATCCATCCTCTATCTATCTATCTATCTATCTATCATTTATTTGACTGTCATTTACTTATATATAATCTACCTATCTCTCTATAATCTCTCTCTCTCTCTCTCTTTTCTCTCCCTCCCTTATTTGTTCTGCCTCTCTGGGGAACACTAACCAATACAGCCTGAGTGCAAAGATCCTGAAGCGACAATGAGGCAATGAGGTTGGCAAGCTCTAAGAACAAGAAGGTTGATGGGGCTGGGGCAGGAGTGGTAAAGGAGATGATGCAGAAAGGCATAGTGGCATCTTGATAGGGAACTGAAAACCTAACTTTTGTGTGATGGAATTCCACTCTTCATCATGAACTTTGCTAAGGGAAGTGATGTAATATGATTTATATGTTAAGAAGGCGACTACAGCTTCTAATAAAATCCATTGCAAGATTACCAAGTATAAAGCACCATGCTTTGCATGCAGTATTTTACTTGATGCTCATAGCAACCTCATAAGAGCAGCATAGTTATTATACTCTTGTTAGGGTCACCCAGATAGAAAGTGGATGAATTTGGAGTTCAACCCAGACTTGTGGGAGGATAACCATGATAGTGCAGTGGGTCACAGAGGAATGCAGGTGAAAGAGTAAGAGTAATTCAGCACAGAAAACAATTAAAAAGAGGCAAAATCCAATGACCCATCTTAGCTGCCATCACCAGAGGGCACCAGAATAGGAATTGGGAAGCTGAAATCCTGGAATGGACTCTACCACCTACTAGCTCATTGGCTGAGGCAAATTGTTTAAATCAATCTGGGACCTGCAGCTTCACAAACAAGGTTGCTGAACTCCAAGACCACTAGATTTTTATTTATACAGTGATTTGATACTGTATGAGATAAGAGGAGAAGGAAACATTCCTGGCAACAAAAGACTAATGGTTAATTTTAGTGTTGACTTGACTGAATTAAGGGATACATAGAAATCTAGTAGAGCATTGCTTTGGGTGTGTCTGTGAGGGTGTTTCCAGAGGAGCTTGGTGTGTAAATTGGCAGAGTCGGAAAGATTCACCCTCAGTGTAAGCAGGGGGCCTGAATCGGGAAGATTCACCCTCAGTGTCATCCAATCATCTGGGGGCCTGATAGAGCAAAAAAAGCAGAATTGAATTTTTTTAAAATATTGAATTTTATCACATTTTATTAGCCTCTAGTAGAATTCAAAAATTATAGGATTAGAAGAGCTCCAATGAGCTTATTGTCTATTTTTAGCTTTGTATGCCAAAAATAATAAAAGGAACAACTAAATAAAAATAACATCATCACAACTCCATATATATTTCATACACATACATGTTGCCTTTACATATGTACTCATGCACATATATAAGGGGGACCCAAAAATAACCACGGTTACTTTTTGAAGGATGGGCCCCTGGTAGTATAGGCTTCCCCCGCTAGGTAAATGTTCTAGAAACCCATTGGCATCAGAGTACCAGCTAGTGTGGTTGTGAGAAACTGCCTTCAGATTCAGTGAATTTTCTTGGAGATTGCTTCAACGCATTTGCCATTTCACAACGGGTGATTTACAAGTTCTTCTACCCACACTGCACTTAAGAGTGCAAAATTCTCATGCATTCCTATGGCAGTTGGAAGTAGAACAAGGTGTGAGACATCTCTCCAATATAACTCAATCTTTTTTGGGAGGTTTTAGCCAATGGTTTTAGGGTTCGGCATCTTTTGACAAAAAGTGGCAGAACCCCCATGCTCCTCCCTCTCTATTCACCTGATCTCACCCCCCAATGACTTTTTTGTTTGTTTCCCCAGATGATAAGAGTCCTCAAAGGGAAACGTTTTGCTAATGTGGAAGAGGTGAAACAAAAAATGGCAGAAGTACTAAAAAGCATCACAACTGATGAGTTCAAAACTATTTCAAGCAGTTGAAAATGCATCTCAATAGGTGTATTGCATCCAACAGAGATTACTTTAAAAGTGACTTAACAGCCGGGCTCGGTGGCTCAGCCTGTAATCCCGCGCCTTTGGGAGGCTGAGGTGAGTGGATGGCCTGAGCCCGCGGGTTTGAGACCCGCCTGGGCAGCGAGACCTCATCTCTACAATAAATCAAAAAATCAGCCGGGCGTGGTAGCGCGCCCCTGCAGAAGGCGGAGGCGCAAGGATCGCCGGAGCCCAGCAGGTCGAGGCTGCGGTGGCCGGGAGCGGCCACTGCACTCCAGTCTGGGCTACAGAGTGAGACTCTAACTCAAAAAAAAAAAGTGACTAAAGCTTAAACATGTAAGAGTAAATACACAATTTTTAATAAATAAATTCCATTTTGAGAAGTCCCCCCTCATACGTGTACTCCCTCAGCCAACTTCCACATGTTGTAAATGCCATCCCAACATGTTTGGTCTTCCTGGAGTTCTACCACAAAATTTCAGTCCAACAGCTACTGTGATTTCACTCTCCAGAGACAATTACTGCCTACACAGACTGGAGGCTATCTCTGATGAACTCTTGCCATGTTTTCTGGCTTCCTGTCATCTTTGAACACCCTTGATGTGTCTGGGAAATTTCTAGCCTTGTGAGATCCACCTCTCCAAGGCAGACCTCTAAGGGTGCAGAGTTCCAACTCTTGGCAGCTGGATCCCGGGAGTTTCCAGGTTCTGCCAAGCTGGTTCTCACATCCCAGAATCTGCTTCCAGAAAGATTTATCTGAGGAAAGGGACTCTACTAGAATCCATTTTTGGTAGAGGTGTCTGACCCCTAGAGGTGACAGTTTACCATCCTAGCCCCTGGAGCAGATGTGGCGTGGGACCTGGGGCGGAGGCAGCAGCTATGGCCAAGCCTGATGGCAGTGCAAACTGTATCATCCCATACTGGGTGACAGTGAAGGTCCATCTGTCACTGCAGGCCAATCCCCAGAAGTGGTGAACTATTTCTCCAGGTGTCTTAAGAACGCCACGGGCCTCCCAATCTACTCTACCATAATGAGCTATTGTTACTTATAAGTAATAACATGGGCTGTCTTATGCTTGTTGAAACATGTCTCTAAAGTCTATATACAGTCGGGCTCAGTGGCTCAGCCTGTAATCCCGTGCCTTTGGGAGGCTGAGTTGAGTGGATTGCCTGAGCCCGCGGGTTCGAGACCCGCCTGGGCAACTTGGCGAGCCCTCATCTCTATAATAAATCAAAAATTAGCCGGGTATGGTAGCGCACGCCTGTAGTTCCAGCTACTTGGAAGGCTGAGGCAGAAGGATCGCCGGAGTCCAGCAGGTCGAGGCTGCGGTGTCCGGGAGCGGCCACTGCACTCCAGTCTGGGTGACAGAGTGAGACTCCAACTCAAAAAAAATAAAAATAATAAAAATAATAATAATTTGAGTTTAAAAAATCACATCAGATCCAAAGGAAAAAAATAATCGAATTGATAAAAATGTTTGATCAAAGATTTAAGTAAAATACCTTAGAAAATTTTTTAAAATTTGTTAAAATAATTGTTTTAAATGCTATCAGAAGTTATTGTAAAACATTACATTAGAGTGCAAAATTCTCACGCATTCCTACTGCAGTTGGAAGCAGGATGAGGTATGAGATATCTCCCCACTATAATTCAATCTTGTTTGGTGGGTTTTAGCTAATGGGATCAGTCAGAATCAAGTGACTGGTGTAAACTGAAAAAGGAGTGAAAGCATATCACTCTTTGCAGATAATATGACTTCATCCTTAGAAAATTCAGGAAGTGAAACTAAAAGAAAACCTTTTAGAATAAATTTTCTTTTTAAGAAATTTACAAGAAAGTGTTACTCTATAAGTATTTGAAACATTCAACAACTTGCCTTTCTACTAGAAATAACCATTTAGAAATTGAAATGGTGAAAGATCTTATGATAGCTACTAAAACTATAAATGGCTAAGACTAAATTTATCAAGGAAATAATAAGAGTGGAATGTATATTTCAATATTAATATTTTACGAAGACATAAAAAAGACTTTAGTAAATGGAGACATGTCATATCCCCATTGAGAAGACTCAACATCCTTAAAATGTCCCAAATCAATGCATAAATTTAATGCAATTCCAGTCAGAATTCTATTGGTTTATTTATATATTCTGGTTTTGTTTTCAAAACTGGATAAATTGATTGTAAGTTTCATAAGAATAAATAAACTTGATAATGTCTGAGAATGTTTTGGAAAATGCCAAAAAAATAGAAAAAATATTTTTCAGATAATTAAGTGTATATTAGAACTACTCTAATCAAAGTAAGATGATACTGGCATAGAAAGAGATGAATTGATGAGCAAAATAAAATTTAGAGTCCATTAACCAATTCAAAAGCACTTGGGTTTTTAACGTTTGGTAAATGATACTTGAACAAATAGTTAATAGTTTAGAAGAAAAATGGCCTTTCTACCAAATTACAAAATAATTTTTAGCTGAATTAAGGATCTGGAAGAGAGATGAAATCCATTTAATGTTATAAGAACATATAGGAGCTATATCTTTGGTTTTTAACCATTGAGTAAAGAAGATACTTCTAAGTAAGTCTGTCGCCCAGACTGGAGTACAGTGGCATACTCCTAGCCACCACAGCCTCGACCTGCTGGGCTCCAGCTATCCTTCCGCCTCAGCCTTCCAAGTAGCTGGAACTACAGGTGCGTGCTACCACGCCCGGCTAATTTTTGATTTATTATGGAGATGAGGTCTCACCAAGTTGCCCAGGCGGGTCTCAAACCCGCGGGCTCAGCAATCCACTCACCTCCGCCTCCCAAAGCAGGATTAAAGGCTGAGCCACCGAGCCTGGCTCAAAAATAATGCAAAATAAAAGTCTGCATTCCCATTGCAGCCTGGCAGAGCCCCCAGAGGTAACAGAATGAAGATGGAAATCTTACAAAACCCTACTTTCAAATAATTGTCTTCTTTAAATACCTGTTTCATGATTTCCTGTAATTTTCCTACTTGCTAGGTTCTCTGTATTTGACCTGAGTTTGAAATTGCCCAGTGCCAAAAGTCTTTTCCTCAAGGAGCATTTGCTGAGAACAATTATAGGCACATTTCTTAACATTGTAGCTGCCTGAGGTTGTGAATAATAGTTGGGGCAACCAATAGTCTAAGCAAAAAGTTAAAAAGAAGAGCTGGGGTATGAGCTATTCATAGAAGCTTAGAAAGCTCTGACACATTTCTAAGAATCTACAAGACCATGTGTATGTTGGTACTGAAAACCTGTTCTATGTGCATCCTCAAGGAAGATCTCAAAAGATCTAAGATCTAAGAAGATCCTAAGATCTCTCACCCCTGGTTGACCTTGAAGATCTGTGCAAGCAAAAAGGGAAAACTAAGCAATATTGTCGACTGCCCGGCTGAGTGCTGGTGTGTTCCAATACACATATAGAGCTGCTTGGCAAAAACCGAAAGGTGTATTGGCAGCAGATATTTTTCTAACCATTAGCTGAAAAAAAGTTAACTGAGTAGAGATGTCAGTAGCCACATATTTCTTTCTTTTTTTTTTTAACATATTTTTTATTATAAAATTGTGGGGTACAGTTAAGGGTATATTTGTTATAAAATTACAGATTTTACAGAATTAATTCAGAAGTCACTAAATAAACAAACAACAATAATCAACAACCATAATACAAAACAATAAAAATGAATCTAGAATTAAGGAGGTCTAATTTTTATAGTTGTTGCATTATATTATTTTAAATGTCTAGTTTACAAGAACAACAAATATGAGACATGTAAAGAAACAAGAAAGGTATACAGAGGCAAAAAGGCAATCAGTAAAAATTGTGTCTAAGGAAGGTCACACATTGGACTTACTAGACAAAGATTTTAAATATGTTCAAAGAGATAAAGGAGACTAGGTCTAAAGAACTAAAAGAAAGTGTAAGCCGGGCTCGGTGGCTCAGCCTGTAATCCCGCGCCTTTGGGAGGCTGAGGTGAGTGAATTGCCTGAGCCCACGGATTCGAGACCTGCCTGGGCAACTTGGTGAGACTTCATCTCTACAATAAATTAAAATGAGCCGGGCATGGTAGCGTGCGCCTGTAGTTCCAGCCACTTGGAAGACTGAGGCGGAAGGATCGCCAGAGCCTAGCAGGTCGAGGCTGCGGTGGCCGGGAAAGGCCACTGCACTCCAGTCTGGGCGACAGAGTGAGATTCCAACTCAAAAAAAAAAGAAAGAAAGTATAATATCTCACCAAAAAAAGAATGTCAATAAAGAAATAGAAATATATCTTTAAATCATATAGAAAATTTGCAGTTAAAAGTACAATTGCTAATATAAAATATTTACTAGAAGGTTCAATAGCAGATATGAGCAGGAAAAAGAACAAGTGAACTTGAAGATAGTCTATGTAGATAAGATTATGAAGTCTGAAGAACAGAAAGAAAAAAATGAACGGCGCCTCAGAGATTGAAGGACACCATTAAGATTACCAACATATAAACAATGGGAATCTCAGAAAAAGTGGAGAGAAAGAGCTGGACTTGGTGGCTCAGCCTGTAATTCCAGCACTTTGGGAGGCCAAGGTGAGTGGATTGCCTGAGCCCACGGGTTCAAGACCCACCCAGAAAACTTGTTGAGACCTCGTCTCTACAATAAATCAAAAAAATTAGCCGGACGTGGTAGCGCGCACCTGTAGTTCTGGCTACTTGGAAGGCTGAGGCGGAAGGATCGCCAGAGCCCAGTGGGTCAAGGCTGCAGTGGCTGGGAGCGTGCCACTACACTCCAGCCTGGGTGACGGAGTGAAACTCCAACTCAAAAAAAAAAAAGTGGAGAGAAAGAAAAGGACAGAAAGAATATTTGAAGAAATAATGGCAGAAATCCTCTCAAATATGATGGAAAGCATTTAGTTACACATCCAAGTAGCTCAATCAATTTCAAGTAAAATAAACTCAAAGTGATCCACAGGTATAGACTGTGATCAAACACTCAGAACCCAAGGCAGAGACAGAATCTTGAAAACAAGAGGGAAGCAATTGACTATGCACAAGAGATTCTCATTAAGATTTACAGTTTAGGTATCAATGAAAAAGAACCGGGTGTGCATGTTCTCACTCATAGCAGACCTTGAACAATTATGGTAATGCTATAAGAGAATGATTGGTAGTAGTGGGAAACTGCTGGGGGGGGTGGGGAAAGGGGATTGGCAGTGGTGGAAATCTGCCTGGGGACAAGGTACGGGGGAGCACACCTCATTATCAAGGGTACCTGCATAGTGAACATTTGCATACATAACCTTGAATTGTACCCCACATCTTTAAAAGAAAAAAAATTAAAAGAAAAAAAAAGCATGAAAAAAAATTACAGTTGATTTGTGATCTGAAACCATAGAGAACAGAAGGCAATATGATGACATATTCAATGTGCTGAGAGAAAAAAAAAATGCCAAATAAGGATTCTACATCTGGTAGAAGTATACTTCAAAAAATAAGAAAAAAACTAATATGTTTTCACGTTTTTAAAAACCAAGATGATTTGTCATTAGCAGACCTACCCCACTAGAAATACTAAAGGGTATCCTCCAGAATGAAATGAAAGAACACTAGACAATAACTTGAATCCCTGTGAAGAAAGCAAAGAGCACCATTTAAGGCAACATCATAGGTAAATGTAAAAGGAAATAAAATTGTATGTTTTATTTGTAATTTTTTTCTTTTATCTAATTTAAAAGACAGCTGCATAAAGAAATAATTATAAATCTGGGCTGATGTCTAAACAATGTATACCTCTGCCTTTTATGACAATAGTGGCACAAAGGAAGGGAATAGAACAATGCAAGAGCAAAATATTGAACACTATTGAGATCCAATTGATATTAATCAGAACTAGTTTGCTATAAATTAAGATGTGACTTGTAATCCCCAGAGCAACCACTATGAAAATTACTATAAAATATACAATACAATAATGAAAAAGAAATTAAAATGGCACAATAGAATATATATATGTATACATATTCAACATAAAAAAGGCAGGAATAGAGGGGGAAAAGACAAAAATATAGAAAACAGTGAAATGGCAGATGTAAAAACAGGATGAACATTCATGTCTGTGGTACAAGAACTAAAATGGAATTGATGCAGACAATAGATGGAGATTAACAAGAATGAGGAAGGAGCAGTAGGGGAACATGTCTAGAGGTAATACATGGCAACAAATCCTGTTCCTCTTGCCCAAGCAGTTAGTTCCATTTATCCCTCCTGTGAACTCTTGAGCTGTTACTATCAGTTCCAAGGTTGGCTCCCACTCACTGGTGGGTTTGTTTGCCATGAAGATAACAGTGTTTAGGTAGTAGGCCATGGCACTGCCAATACCACCTTTCATCCTGTGGTTTTGGTGACAGCCAACCCCTTGTAGACCTATGGAGCAACCTGATGCTGTTGTTGACATCACGAAGATGGATCTGAAGGATGCTACTCTGCTCCCTGCTTGGAGTGGACCTGTCCTGCAAGGACAAGAGTGTTAGGGAGGGGGGTGGGAAACTGGACCTACCACTGAGGCAATAGCATTGAGTGGCCATATTCAGAGGGATTGAGGGATTAAAGACCTGAGAGCTTTGAGGGGTTGGCCTAATTCTGCACCCACTTCAGTTCCCAAGATGACCAGAGGCTCTGAAGGCTTTCTTTGACTCTGTACCCCTCCCAGGTGCCCAAAACAGAACCCGCTGATCAAGAAACTGCAAGGAAGGTCACCATTGTGGCATTACCAATTATGAGAGACGACACTGAAAGAAGCTTTTCTAGACTATCAGTAATAGAATTTGTCAACATTGCTAGAGGAAAAATGGAATTAGTTTTCTATTCTCTCTACAGAAAATATCATAAAACTGTTGTCATAGGAAGAGGCAGTAAAAGAATATGCAAAAGAAAAAACAAAAAATAGAGAAATGAGTATTACAGAGGTGTGTCAGGCAGTCAATGACAACTACTAAAAACAATTTCATCTTATTTTTCTGGATTTAAGATGTTTGAGATAACTTCCTCTTTTCCTATTCGGATACCCCCTGATTTCCTTCTCTTGTCTTACTGCTCTAGCTAGGACTTCCAACACTATACTGAACAGGAGGGGTGAGAGTGGGCAGCCTTGTCTTGTCCAAGTTCTCAGGGGAAATGCTTCCAAAGTGTGTCCATTTAGCAATATATTGGCTGTGGGTTTATCATAGATGGCTCTTACTATTTTGGGGTATGTTCCCTCTATGCCTAGGTGTTCAAGGACTTTTATCAAGGAGGGATGCTGGATTTTGCCAAAAGCTTTTTCTGCATCTAATGATACAATCATGTGGTTCTTGTGTTTACAACTGTTGATGTATTTAATTACATTTATGATTTTTCTTTTTTTTTGAATTGGAGTCTCACTCTGTCATCCAGACTGGAGTACAGTGTCCACTCCCGGCCACTGCAGCCTCGACCTGCTGGGCTCCGGCGATCTTTCCACCTCAGCCTTCCAAGTAACTGGAACTAGAGGTGTGCACTACCATGCTCGGCTTATTTTTTGATTTATGGTAGAGACGAGGTCTCGCCAAGTTGTCCAGGCGGGTCTCAAACCCGCGGGATCAGGCAATCCACTCACCTCAACCTCCCAAAGGCGCGGGATTACAGGCTGAGCCACCGAGTCCGGCTACATTTATGATTTTGCAGATGTTGAACCAGCCCTGTATCCTAGGGATGAAGCCTGTATTGATGACTATGTATGTACCTAACCCTGAATTGTACCCCTCATCTTTAAAATAAATAAATACAATTTTAAAAAGATATTGGTATCTTTTTGCTATTTAAATTTGTGTATTTTCTCATGTTATTGTTTAATTGTGTGTTTGTTTTGTTTTCAGTAGCTCTCAAATTGTACAAACTTTGGACCTCAAAAACTTAGGCCTCAAAAACCCATTCCCACTGCTTATACTAGGCTACCAGAGGGGCGTTGGGATAGAGCAGGACCCTCACCCCAGCTGAGGCTCCTAATTTCTTGTTATCTCATTGGTCAGGGTAGTCACTTACATTTTTTTTTTTTTTTTG
>NW_007252150.1:432920-501141 GCF_000164805.1 Carlito syrichta
AGCTGTCGCCCAGACTGGAGTGCAGTGGCCACTCCTGGCCACTGCAGCCTCAACCTGCTGGGCTCCGGCGATCCTTCCGCCTCAGCCTTCCAACTAGCTGGAACTACAGGCGCGCACTACCACGCCCGGTTAATTTTTTTTTATTGTAGGGATGAGGTCTCACCAAGTTGCCCAGGAGGGTCTCGAACAATCCACTCACTTCAGTCTCCCAAAGCGCAGGATTACAGGCTGAGCCACCGAGCCTGGCATCACTTACAATTTTATAAATGTTTTGCCTAGTCTATTATGTCTCCTTTGTCTTTTGTCATCAATAATATAATTTGTTTGTAAGTTCCTTTTAATTTAATCAGCATTGCCAGTAGATTACTTATTTTATGAACTTTAAAAAAAAAACAATTCTTGCTTTTGTTGATTTTGTTTCCTAGTTTTCTAATCCCTTTTCTTCTTTCTGTGTCTTTTTTTAAAAAGAGGTATAGATGCAGCAAGTATCAAGCCAAGTTCTCCATTCTCACAGAGCTCTTGTTTTAGTTGGGAGAGGTAATACACTAAGGAATAACTGAATGCATAATTTATTGCCAGGTGGTGATTGGTGCTGTGAAGAAAAATAAGTGCAAGTAAGTGAATATGGAATGATGAGGGAGGCATCTGCTTTAGATGGGGTGGTCAGAGAAGGACTTCTGTAACAATAATATCTGAGCAGACACCTGAACAAGTGAGGGAGAAAACTGGACTCTGTATATTCTAGGCAAAGGGAAAGCCAGTGCAAAGGCCATGTGGTAAAAATGGACTTGGAATGTTCCAGGACTAGCAAGAAAGGCATTGTGTGCTCTGAAGATCAGGTAAAGAAATCAGAGAAAGAGGCAAAGAATCCAGGGAAGTTTCAGGACTCAGAACTTAGGGGATCTTATAAACTATAGGGAGAACTGAATTTTTATTTTGAATCTGAAAGCAACACAACATCATCCAGAGGGTTGTGAGTCAGAGAGCACTGAACCAGATTGACATACAGATCTACAATAGCCACTGGCAAGAAAGCCGCCCTTGTATTTGAGTCTGCTTCTCAGAACTTGCTTCAGTGAGGTCCCAGAAGCACAAAGGAGCTGGATTCCCCCAGGAGCAGATGGGCAGGAGTGAACACTGGATTTGAGCACCAATAAAATGGAGAGAGAGATGAAGGAGTCAGAGAACTCTTTCTAAAGGTCCAGTTTTGAAGGGGAAGCAGAAAGTGTGAAACAAACGGAGAGTCAGTGGCACAGGGAGGAGTTCCGAGACTTGGGACAGGTAGCAGAAAAGAACTGTCAAAAGTTACAGGGTTTCAGCCGGGCTCGGTGACTCAGCCTGTAATCCCGTGCCTTTGGGAGGCTGAGGTGAGTGGATTGCCTGAGCCCGCAGGTTCGAGATCCCCCTGGGCAGCGAGACCTCATCTCTACAATAAATAAATAAATAAATAAATAAATAAATAAATCAGCTGGGCATGGTAGCCCATGCCTGTAATTCCGGCTACTTGGAAGGCTGAGGCGGAAGGATCGCCGGAGCCCAGCAGGTCGAGGCTGCGGTGCCGGGAGCGGCCACTGCACTCCGGTCTGGGCGACAGAGTGAGACTCCAACTCCAAAAAAAAAAAAAAAAAAGATAAAAAGTTACAGGGTTTTTTTCTCTTGATTTTATATTAGTTTGTTATACAAGGGATGCCTATCACTTGAAAAATTTTAGGAAATACAGATGAGAAGAAAACTCAAATCATGCTTATTTAAATCTAAAGATAAGCATTGTTAATATTTTGCTATACATAGTTTCCATTTTCTGTGTATTTATGTATATGCGAATGTAATTTTTACATGAAATCATTGCATTTCACTCTAATTTTTGAATTTACTATTTTATAAACATTGTCATGTCAATAAATGGAGGTTAGCATTAATAATTTTAGTGAGAACAGGAATATTCCTTTGTATGGTTTGACTGTAGTTTATTTAACCACTTTGCTGGTCATTTAGATTAGTTTTGTTTTTTTTTTCACATTTTGCCTTCACAAACAGCCATGCAAAGAAGATCTCCAAATTTATATTTTTGGTATTTATCTTATTATTTCTTGATATTACTTAAATGGGGTATCACTAAGTTAAAGAATCCAGATTTTTTTTTTTTTGAGTTGCAGTTTTACTCTGTCACCCAGACTGGAGTGCAGTGGCCGCTCCCGGCTACCACAATCTCGACCCACTGGGCTCTGGCGATCCTTCCACCTCAGCCTTCTGAGTAGCCAGAATTACAGGCGTGCACTACCACACCCGGCTGATTTTTGATTTATTGTAGAGATGAGATCTCGCTGCCCAGGCGGGTCTTGAACCCACAAGAATCCAGATTTTCAAATCTCCAGATATGTTGGCAAATCCTGTAAATGCATTGCTTTCAAATCCCCCCAATGTGGGGCTCCTGCCACCCTCACACTCTCACCAGTATTGGCTGTTTCATTCTTTTTTTTTTGAGTTGAAGTCTCACTCGGTTGCCCAGACTGGAGTGCAGTGGCCGCTCCCGGCACCGCAGACTTGACCTGCTGGGCTGCGGCGATCCTTCCACCTCAGCCTTCCGAGTAGCCGGAATTACAGGCATGTGCTACCACGCCCGGCTGATTTTTTGATTTATTGTAGAGATGAGGTCTCGCTGCCCAGGCGGGTCTCGAACCTGCGGGCTCAGGCAATCCACTCACCTCAGCCTCCCAAAGGCGCGGGATTAGAGGCTGAGCCACCGAGCCCGGCTTGCTTCATTCTTTTCAGTGCTTGTTATCAGCTAAACTATGGTACTACCTAACTGTTGTGTTCATTTGTATTTTTGTTACTAATTTTCATGTACTTATTGGCCTTTCTGGAATTACCTAGTTTATATATTTTGCCTATTCTGTTGACCACACTTACCTTTTTCTTGTTACTTTTGAGAGTTCTTACTATGTCAATAGTAATTCTGCATTAGGTTGTAATAGTTCCTCAAAATTCCGTCTATTATCATTGTGAGATTTTTATCTTCCCATAGAGACAGGTTTAAATTTCTATGTAGTCAGATCTGTGAAATTTCCGATTTGTAAGTTCAGCTCAGAAAAACCTCCTCAACCCTTCTGATTTGTAAGTTCAGCTCAGAAAAACCTCCTCAACCCCAAATTTCTATGAATACACAGTTTATCCTTCTCTTGATAAAGATTTATATGTACAATTCCGTCTAGTTGGCTATCTAGTCCTACTAGAATTATGGTGAGAAGCCAAAATTCAATTAAAAGCAAAGTCACCCAGTTACACTCACACTCGCTGTTATACTAGCACTCCCTGTTGTATTCCATCAGCATTCCTTACACTAGCACGCCCTGTTACATTGGCTCTCCCTGTTACACTAGCACTCCCTGTTATGCTAGTACTCCTCTTTATACTAGCACTCTCTGTTACATTAGCACCCCCTGTTACACTAGCTCTTCTTGTTACACTAACACTCCCTGTTACACTAGCACTCTCTGTTACTAGTGCTCTCTTACACCAGCACTCCTCCTTACACTAGCACTCCTCCCTGCTCTAGGACTCCTTGCCAAATCAGAGGCTTTCCTGACTCTGTAATTAATCTCTTGTCTGGGCTCAGGGAAGACTTAAAAGTCTCCCATCAGATAAGGCACAGTCCTCAGCTGCTCTGCCTCCTTGGGAGGGCTGTCCCCAGTTTTTAGAGAGTCCCCATGGTGCTTCTCACATATACAGAGAGGAAGGAGATGAAGGAACCACACTGTGCTCCGACAGCCCTGCCTGTTTGTCTTGACCTTTCCCTACATGTGTCCAAAGAATGATGGATGGTGATGCTGGCGACACTCATAGACTCCCTTCAGAAGACTGTCTGGACCACCAGTGACCCCTAACACAGATGAGCATGCACTGTGGAAGAGAAGCAGCCAGGCTTTTTGTCTTCCTCTGCAGTCACCTCCATTTAGACGTGCCCCCAGAAAGTTTCTCAGAGTATCTACTAATGCTGCTTGAGCTTTAAAAACAGTGCTCTCTTTAGGTGGAACTACACAAAGAAGGAAGAGGTACCCTTCTTAATCCCCACAGACCTTGGATTTTCTCTTGAGATTTCCTTTCAAATGTCATTGTGAATTTTCTACCCCATAAATTTATTAAACACAACAACATTCCCGGAACACATGTACATACTCAGTGTAATTGAAATACTGTCACTTTAGGGATACAGCAGCTGTTTATTGGAGGTGCTAAACAATGATTTAGAACAGAAAGCAGAAAGGAACATGTCCAGGAAAAACTCTTGGAGAAACACAAGACTGAACTTGATTCTGGTCAAATAACATAATTATGTTTTATCTAGTGGGTGATATCATAGAAACTCCATGTTCTATTATTTAATGTTATGGCCAACACAATGGTCACCAATTACTTTTAAATTATAAAATTGTTGTTTATTGGTCCATTTGTAAATCAAAATAAATGGGTTCCTCCATCAAAGTTGTTCCCAAGAGCAGGGGGAGTGGGGTCAGGATGGGGTGAGCAATTTTGCCTCTCAGGGACATTTTTTGTTTTTTGAGTTGGAGTCTCACTTTATTTCCCAGACTGGAGTGCAGTAGCATGCTCACGGTCACCCCAGTATAGACCTGCTGAGCTCAGGGGATCCTTCCGATTCAGCCTTCCAAGTAGCTGGAACTACAGGTGTGCGCTACCACGCCCAGGTAATTTTTGATTTATTGTAGAGACGAGGTCTCACCAAGTTGCCTGGGTGGGTCTTGAACCCATGGGCTCAGGCAATCCACTCGCCTCGGCGTCCCAAAGTGCTGGGATTACGGGCTGAGCCACCGAGCCTGGCCTCTCAGGGACATTTGAAGGCACTTTTATTGGGATCACAACTGGGAGGGTTGCTACCAGCATCTTGTGGCTTAACACCCTGCAGGACTCAGGACAACCCTGAGATCATTCCCCTCAAAACAAAGAATTACCTAGACTCAAACAGGAACAGTATTGAGAGAAATGTGATCTAGAACAACAAGGTCTAAAGAGACTCCTCCATATTCCCTCGCATTTTCTCCCAGTTTAAGAAGAAAAGTGCTGATCTGTGTTCAGAAAGACATGAAGGATGTGAAAATGAAACCAGAGGAGGCAGGAATCACTGAGACGCTACTGAGAAGTTCCTAAGAAATAAACCATGTTTATGAGAGATCAGTCCAGCCCCTCACTCTGGTTTCTTTCCTCTCCATATCATAACTTGAGTGTCCTCTCCACTGTAAAATTCACCAGCGAATGCTGCACGGAAACTTACAGGCTGTCTGAAGGTCAGAGCTTGGTTGCATTTCCTGGAGGCTTGGCTGTTGAGTCTCAGTCCCTGGTCTGCTCAGCCCAGGCTGTTGTTCCCACAGGTCCTTCTTCAGCTCTCATCATTTCTTCCTCTCCACTTTTTTCCCCTCCTTCCCCTGGTCAAGGTGAATCCAGTCATGTCCATTTAACTCTGTCCAGTCATATCTCCATGGGCTCTTTCTCCTCCCGTCTCTGGTTTCCTGTGAAGCAAACATCACTTTGAGCCCATTTACTGTCCTCTCCCCATACCTCCATCTCATCTTCTTGCAAACAGGGTTTCCACTCTATGTCTTGTCTGTCTTAGCCACACACTGAGCTAAGCAATTGGTCCTCAGCACCCCAGAGAGGTTGCCGTTGCTATTCCGTCCATTGTACAGATGAGTGGGAAGACCTGGGTTAGAATTGTGGCAGCGCCAGTCACTCAGTTTCTGAGTCTCAGATTCCTTACATGTCATGGGATTAATCATGCCTGCCTTAGGTCTCACATTTTACAAACATGAGGATCGATGATGCCTACCATCATCATCGTCATCGTCAGTACTTTCGTGTATTGTTGACTCAACATCAATTTCTAAAGAAATAAAATAAAAAGGCAAGTGTAATCATTTAACATGTTTCTGACCTTCTATCTGAGTAAAGACTTTGAAGGAATCATAGCTTAGCCCACAGTCTGTTTCCCCATGTTCCAGTCCAGCAAGGGCTGTGCAATCAGATCACCTGAGCCTGAATCCTAATGGCTGAATGATCATAGGCTAATTACACGTCCCCTAGTGCCTTTGTTTCCTTGTTTCCTTGTGTGGAAATTGAGGATTGAAATGAGAACACCTTCAACGCAATTTGTGCAAAATGCTGAGGACGGACCCCGGCCCATATCATGCAGGAGAAATGTTGTCAATCTTATCAGGCTACAGGGAGAACCGGCAGTAACAGCATCACTGCTTGCAATGTATATGCCACCTGTGAGCCTCTCTGCCAGCTCCCACAGCCCCTGAATCTTCACCCTCTGCTCTGTCTCTTGAAATATTTCTGTTTCTTCCCATGACCGACATGCACTGGCTGCCACCATATACCAAGCTCTGCACCAAGGACAGTTCAGGAAGAGAGTTCCAGTGACTCAGAAACTCTCGGCAGGACAGAATGGGTGTAGAGTCCCCCGCGTGCTCATTTCGAATGTCTCTAACTTGCTGAAATGAGGTTTATTGAGATAACTTAAAAGGTAATTAGGTTCTGTCTCAGCCATAAGAAAAAGGCATATAAAATGAAGATGAAAAACAAAAGTTAATCGATAATTATTTTAAGATTTGCACATTAAAGTGTCTCTCTTTGCACCTATTCAAATAGTAAATGTTAAAAGAAAGAGAGAGACATTAGCCAGCAGTGCTGGCCAAGACATAAAACAACAGCAGACTGGTGCATGACTAGTAGAAATGCAAATCCATATAATTTAAATAAAAAGAAATGTGCCGATGCATTTTATAGCCACTGACTCAGTAATCCTAGTTCTCAGAACTTTTCCTGATGAAATTATGAAGTGTAGAAAAACATACACAAAAGTGTATAAATATTTTTATAATAGCAAAAATGGGAGCAAATTCAACATGCTCAAATAAGGAAGTAGGTAAGTAAATATATTAATTCATTTTTATTTATTTTATTTTATTTTATTTTATTTGCAGACTTATGTAAAAGAAATTTATTTCTGTGTCAACCTGAAAATTAGAGCAAGCAGAGAAAAAATGCAGGAATTTGTATAATGTAAGTACCTAATTCTCAACGAAATTAATTCATTTTTAAACAAATATTTATTAAATACTTCTATTTTGGGATACTGTGCTACAAAACATATCTTGTAGTCCTTAAGATGATCAACAAGAACATAAGAAGTAAACTAACATAAGTGATATGAAAGTTTTAAAAAAATATTTTTCCCATCATTATGGTAAGGCAAAAATTAAATGTTTTTATTTGCAGCATTTCAATGGGAACACAGGCAAATCAACATTGCTGCTCTATTGGGATGGTGAATTCTGATTATTTTCTTCACCACTATTTGCTATTCATTATTACATTATTCGCAGTGAAGAAAGATCTTATTAAAAATGTAAAAAATTCCAATGTGAGTATCCACTTGACCTGCTCTGAGACCCACTCTCCCGATCATGCTTCTCTGCACATGAGAGACAGAAATCAGTGGGGTCTTGCTTGACTGTGGCCGCCAGAAAGCTCAGTCCCGTGGACCTGCGACTATTTTCCCAGGAAGTCCCTGCTTGTTTGTCTGAATGGTTCTGCTTTATTTTATTTTTACTCTCTCACATATGATTTAAAACCACAAAGAGAACACATCGGAGAGTTATTTCACAAGAAGTCCATTCATTCTCTTCCTGTAAAAACAAGGAGACAGAGAGCTATTCATACTAGGGGTCCCTCTGGGAATTCCTTAGGCGCAGTGGCACTCAGCTTGTAACTGACAAGTTCACCTCCAAACACAATCTAGTGGAGCTGGATGCAAAGGCTGATGAAGCTGCTGCGATTGGCAGGGGTGGAAACCCGGAGTGTAACAAAACACAAAACATGGACAAAAAAATGGTTGCATTTTCAGATGAAACTGCCCAGCTGTACTAGCTGAACTGAGCCCTGGTTAAACTCACATTTGGCCAAGGGCAGCTATCTCCAAAGAGAAGTCCCCAGAGAGCTCCTTTAGAGGGTTTACAGCTATAACATGG
This sequence comes from Carlito syrichta, assembly GCF_000164805.1. NCBI lineage: Eukaryota > Metazoa > Chordata > Mammalia > Primates > Tarsiidae > Carlito > Carlito syrichta. Next base: position 440,966 of record NW_007252150.1, read on the forward strand.
AAACCGTCCCACCCATGGAGACATTTTTTAACATTCTGGAAGCATGCCATCTGTAATCAGAGTTTGTTCCCTCTGAATTAGCTACAAATGATTAAATCAGTCTTTAAAATTCTTTACTACAGGCAATCAAACACGACTCTGATGCCCTGAGGGGTTAGAATTTTTATTCCCTGACCATTTGCTCCAAACACCTTCTGTTCATTTAAAAAGAGAGAGAGAAGAAGAAGAGGAGGAGGAGAAGGAGGAGAAAAAGAAAGAAAGAAAGAGAGAGAGAGAGGGAGAGAGAAAGAAAGAAAGAAAGAAAGAAAGAAAGAAAGAAAGAAAGAAAGAAAGAAAGAAAGAAAGAAAGAAAGAAAGAAAGAAAAAGAAAGAAAGAAAGAAAGAAAGAAACACGCTTTTTAAGTTTATTTGGGTTTGACTCATGACTCTTAAGATGAGGTTTAAACTAACCTCCTTTTAAAGCTGATGCCCAAGAACTGGTTTTTCCTTTGTCTTGCTATATTTTAAACAACCACTGTACATTCTTGTGTTAAATGACCTGTAAAATGTCTCGTGTACTCTGACAGGGGGAGGCATTCATATTGAAGTGGCAGTTGTCTAATTAGATTCTTTTTTTTTTTTTTTTGAGTTGGAGTCTCACTCTGTCGCCCAGACTGGAGTGCAGTGGCCGCTCCCGGCCACCGCAGCCTCGACCTGCTGGGCTCCGGCGATCCTTCCGCCTCAGCCTTCCAAGTAGCCGGAATTACAGGCATGCGCTACCACGCCCGGCTGATTTTTTGATTTATTGTAGAGATGAGGTCTCGCTGCCCAGGCGGGTCTCGAACCCGCGGGCTCAGGCAATCCACTCACCTCAGCCTCCCAAAAGCGCAGGATTACAGGCTGAGCCACCGAACCCGGCTAATTAGATTCTAAAAGCATCTAAGCTCACAATATCTATTAGCCTAGCTTAAACATAATTTGATTTTAATGAGGAAAGCTAATTGAGGTTTAATTCACAATGGAGACTCGATCACCTGTGTTTTGCCTATGACCAGTCCAGAATATAATACTAGAAGTACACCTGACCCTACCGCTCTATTTTTGGTAGAATTTTTTTTTATTGTGGCTTTATACATATATCTGTATAAAACCATAATACATACATAATAACATTTACCATTCTAACCATTGTCAGTGTGCAATTTAATCACATTGGGTTGTACAACTATCACTACTATCTATTTCCAGAACTTTTTTATCATCCCAAACAGAAAATCTAAGCCCACTAAGCAAAAACTCTCCATTTCCCCTGTCCCTTAGCCCCTTGTGACCTCTATTCTACTTTTTTGTCTCTGTGAATTTGCCCGTTTTTTTTTTTTTTTTTGAGTTGGAGTCTCACTCTGTCACCCAGACTGGAGTGCAATGGCCGCTCTCGGTCACTGCAGCCTCGACCTGCTGAACTTCTGCCTCAGCCTTCCGAGTAGCCGGAACTACAGGCGCACGCTACCACCCCAGCTAATTTTTAATTTATTGTAGAGATGAGGTCTCGCCAAGTTGCCCAGGTGGGTCTCGAACTCATGGGCTAAGCAATCCACTCACCTTGGCCTCCCAAAACGCTGGGATTACAGGTGGAACCACCGAGCCTGGCTGAATTTGCCCTTTTTAGGAACCACATGTAAGTGGAATTGTACAATACATGTCCTTTGTTTTGGACTTATTTCTTTTAGCACAATGTCCTCAAAATCCATCCATGTTGTGACATGCACGCAAACTTCGCTCCTTTATGAGGCTGAATCGTATTCTATTGCATGAACACACCACATTTTGCATTCCCATTCATCTGTTGATAGACACTTGGGTAGTCCCCTCCTTTTGACTGTTGTGAATAATGCTGCTTTGAACACAGAAAGTTCCATTTTCTTATTTTTTTTTTGAGTTGGCGTCTCACTCTGTCACCCAGGCTGGAGGGCAGTGACACGCTCCCGGCCGGCCACCACAGCCTCGACCTGCTGGGTTGCGGCGATCCTTCCTCCTCAGCCTTCCTAGTAGCCGGAACTACAGTCGCACACTACCACGCCTGGCTAATTTTTGATTTATTGTAGAGACGAGGTCTTGCCAAGTTGCCCGGGTGGGTCTTGAACACGTGGGCTCAGGCAATCCTCTCAACTTGGTCTCCCAAAGTGCTGGGATTACAGGCTGAGCCACTGAGCCTGGCCTAAAGTTCCATTTTCAATTCTCCTGTGTATATATCTGGGAATGGAATCGCTGAGTCATATAGTAGTCCTATGTTTAACTTTCTGGGGATCTGCCAAGCTGATTTCCATATCGGTTGCACCATTTTACATTCCCATATGGTAGGATTATTTTATTCCCAAATACTTGCTGCCTTCTTTAAGGGATTCCACGTCTCCCCTCTTTACACAGGGATTGGCTGCTTGACATGCGAATGACCATGGCAAAAGCTTTAGACCTTCCCACTCCGCACCCTCACACTCATCATCTTCACTCTTCCGTGGGCCTCGAGAACACCCTCTCCCTCACAGGAGATGCTTCTTCAGGACCGAGAACAGCAACACGGCTGCTGCCCCCCCATCCACAGCCAACGTGCACCGTGAGTGAGAATAAACCTGTGTCTGCAAGGCTGGTGTCATTTATCACTGAGGCAGCTTGGGCCCCCTTTATTTATTTATTTTTTTCACATTGCCTCTTTTTTGCTTTTACACAGTTCTTTTTTTTTTTTTTTAAATTTCTTTCTTTGCCAGGTACTTTTATACATGTGGTTTCCTTTTTTCTGCAATTAGCTCTTCTCCAAAACTTGTGATTGATTATTCGGGGAAACATATACAACTGTCGTTGCTGCAGATCAAAAGTCATCAAAGTTCAGCAGTTTCATATGGTTCATGTAACTAAAAACAACAATGGTGGCCACCAGGCACTGTGCTGGGAATTTGATTCCACCAGCCCCTCCGCTCCTCTCATGAAGCCTGGAATTATTCCTGTCTCCCTTTCGAAGATGAGGAAATGCGAGGCTTCGACTCATCAAGTACTTAACTCATTAGTGGTGGATCTGGATTCTAAAGACACCTCTTAATTATGACTTTCTGTTGTTCAACAATTTTCCTCTCATGTACTCTTCTCTTCTTCCATGGAACTGTTGGAGGTTACTTGTGAGAGTACCTATTACAGTCCCATTGCCTGGAGGGTACCTTCATTTGTGCTTACAAATGAAGAAGCTTTGTCAAGCATGTGGTATGTATCACTCTCTCTTTTTTTTTTTTTTTTTGAGTTGGAGTCTCACTCTGTCACCCAGACTGGGGTGCAGTGGCCACTCTCAGCCACCACATCCTCGACCTGCTGGGCTCCGGCGATCCTTCTGCCTCAGCCTTCCAAGTAGTTGGAATTACAGGCACATGCTACCACGCCCAGCTAATTTTTTATTTATTGTAGAGATGAGGTCTTGCCAAGTTGCCCAGGCGGGTCTCGAACCCGTGGGCTCAGGCAATCCACTCACCTCAGCCTCCCAAAGCACTGGGATTACAGGCTGAGCCACCAAGCCCGGTGGTACGTATCACTCTTAACCCCATTTTACAGATGAAGAAACCGAGGTTCAGCTCATTATAGTGCTTACTGCATTGCACGAAAGTTACTTAAACCACCAAAATAAGCAAGTGCAGTGAAGAAAACAGAGAAGACTGGGTTGTTGGCTTTGTAAATGCAGGGATTTGGCTTGCCTGTGAACTAATGACTTCCCTCTACATGGTACCACACAAATCCACTTAGCCTCCTAATGTAAAATGTCATGTTCAAGGTTCCCTCTCTCATCCCGTAGAATAGTTTTCCAGCTCTCTCATCAACAAGCACCACTAAGAACAGCATGCCTCATGATCAAAGGCACAAGTCCTTAGTTTAAGAATTTCAAGTATTTCAACAGACAAGCAGTGGTGAGTATTTTGGAAAATATTAATCATTAAACTAGGCTTCCTGACCAAATACTGTATCTGGTCAATGTTTCTAGAAGCCAAAGGGCTGGGTTTCAAGCTTAGTACAACCTACTAATTTACGATCACAAGTGCAACATCTGCTGTCCAAATGGATGGGTTTATAACCAGAGGAAATTCCATATATTTAGTAATATAAGATCCTAGGCCATTTCTAGCTGCTTATTTATTTTCTTCACTCTATTTCATCTGTCCATCTATAGAAAAATATGAAATTTTTCAGCAGTTCTGGAATTTGGGTCATTCAAGGAGTGGTCACCAGGTGCCAAGTCCTCTCTAGCTACAGGACTTTGCCCCCAAGTGCTCCCAAATTCAAATTCTACCCAGGAACATATATGTGTGTGCTGATATTGTATTACTTACACAAATCTATGGAAAAAAGAATGTCTAATTAATGGAAGCTAAACATCTCTCTTACAGACACACACACCAACCTCCAAAGTAGAAGCAGAGTTATAATGTATGTTTTTTCCCCAGGAATTTTGAAGTTTAACCAAAATGAATCTTTAGTCGTTTTGAAAATGGGCTTGTCTTCAGAGATTTAAGTAGATATTTGATTCAATATTATGTAATGTTGATGATCTTGTGGTGAAACCTTTAAAATAGAAGCAAATAAAAGACCAAAAATAACAAAAAGAAACACTCACTTCACTGATTTAAATATGTTTCTAATTTTAGGATAAAATTGCCAACTTCTGATCCTCAGCCAAAAAGATTAAGCATACCCAGATGTCACAAATATGAATTCAAATATTTACATCACGTCTTAAAAACAATCATTATGTTATTTCCTGCAAAGGCATGGGTTGGTGTATCAAGGGGTCTGATGTATCCAGGAGGAAGGGTTGATATATCAAGGGTTCTGATGTATCCAGTATCTACTGGTTTTTATAGAAATATGGCAGTAAAACAGATGCCCACAAGCTATTTTAACATTTATATTGACGCTCCAAAATGTCATCAGCTTATTGAGGAAATTTTTTAAGTACCTACACTTTTCCCTGACATAAAGCATTTCTAGAGAGTCTACAATTATTAGGTAGCAAATACTATTAATAATAAAAAAGAAATATACCACTGATCCTAAGTTTGTGTTAGTTCAATGCTTAATCCAACTCCAAACTCATTCCCCAGCAAGACCTACTTTAAAATCATGAACTTCGCAGCTACTTGGGTGGATTTAGAGTCTAAGATACTCAGTGATCTATCACAGAGACAAAGAACTGTGTGCCACATGTTCTCACTCATAAGTGGACCCTGAACAATTTTCATAATACTACAAGAAGGAAATTGGCTGTAGTGGGAAAATGCCAGGGGAGGGTGGCAGGGGCACACCTCATCAGTCAGGGTACCTGATCTCAAACCAGGTGAAGTGGGGACCAAAGTGAGGCCCAATCTTTACCTGTACAGTGACCATTTGCATACCTAACCCTGAATTATACCTCACAGCTTTAAAATAAAAAAACTTTTTGAAAAGGATCTCCTTGCCCTGGCCACTTGGGTTTTTCTCCAACATGGGTGACATCTGACTGTAACATCTGTCATCCCCTGGACTGCCAAAGTCAATCTGGATGATCTGGCTGGTTTCTTTCTCTCTTGCATGTTTCTGACTACCTGCCTCTCTTCTAGCTCAAAGAAGTATAGCTCTACAGGGACAAAAGTTATGGAAGCCATGTCTTCCAAGCCCAAAATGAGAATGTACATAGCTTGAGAAGGATGAATGTACTTAAACTTACAATGAGACATAACATTTGAACTGTCTGAAGTATCTAGGATGGGTGGTTGTTAGCCTGAAAAGACGGACAGTCAACATTAAACATCTTCCTAACACTTTCAGGTCCAGAGTTTACTATCTTCAAGCAGTTGTTGCATTTGGATGAGAGATTGAACATTTAAGTCATTTCTAATTTGTGGGACTTATGAGCTTGCTTTTTAAAAATATTCAAATCATTACAATACTTACAGTATTCAAAGTCTATTTCTTTTCTTTCTTTTTTTTTTTTTTTTTTTGAGTTGGAGTCTCACTCTGTCGCCCAGACTGGAGTGCAGTGGCACGTTCCTGACCACTGCAGCCTCGACCTGCTGGGCTCTGGTGATCCTTCCGCCTCAGCCTTCCAAGTAGCCGGAACCACAGGTGTGTGCTACCACAACTGGCTAATTTTTTATTTATTGTAGAGACGAGTTCTCACCAAGTTTCCCAGGAGGGTCTCGAACCCGCGGGCTCAGGCAATCCACTTGGCCTCCCAAAGTGCTGGGATTACAGGCTGAGCCACCAAGCCCAGCCCAAAGTCTATTTCTTAAAGTACACAGATTTAGCCTTCTCAGCTGGTATCACCCTCTTTAGTCACTGGAGACAAGGAGAATCCCTGGGATTGGGGACTGAAGGAGCCAATGTCAAAATAGAGAGTGGGATACAGTGAGACAGCACTTGTCCCCTGGTTTGGGGCAGCTCCCTGAACCTTGATCTGTAGTGGAATGGATTATAGCTGCTGGGTCTGGTATTAGGAAGAGCCTGCCTCAGAACCTGGACTCTCTATTTGGGAACCTTAGCCAGTGGCCAACTTACTGAGCAGCGGGTGCTGAATATCCTTGGAGAGCCACAGGAGGTGGTCAGCGCCATGTCTGCAGTCACCAGTCCTCTGACTTGACCCACAGGCATGCAATCCCATAGCCAAGGCTCCCCAGGGCCATAATTTCCAACCCCATCTCTGAAAGTACAGGGGTGGGTAGAGGGAAATGCTGCACCATGAGAGATGTCAATCCGCTGCTGGATGAGAAGGACAAGAACAATTTGGCAAGTCTGGTGCGTGCAGATAAGGGCAGATCCAGAGAGACAAAGACTCGGTGTGTTTTGCTTCTAAATTTGAGCAATTAGTGTCCCACGTGATCACTCTCCAACATGATAGCTAGGCAGCATTTCTGGAAGAAATATATTTCTAGGAAAGCAGACTGTGGAAATGGTTTTAGGATAGTTTGCTTTATTATACATTTTTTTACAGCTCTTTGTAATATTATACAAACTTAGTCATATCTTAATATTCATCTCATTAACTAGCACTGTTAAAGCAGGATTGTATGAAATAGTATCAGAATTTGGCATCTGAAAAAAAAACCACATGAGAGTTATACAATGACAAATTTCTCCCTGAATGTTTGAGATGGCTCCCACTCTCACTCTGTCCACCTGCAGGTCCACATATCTTAGATAACAGGTATTCTCTGAACTTGAGGTGTGAGAAAAATAAAGGTGGTTTTCCATTATCCCTTCCCCAAGCAGGAGCAATTATTACCTCCAGGGCACAAGTGCTCTTCCCAGAGATGACTGCCAGAGTGCACGATTAGCTACAGGCCTTCACACCTCATGGGACGTGGGAAAATGAAATGGAAACAAGATGGAAGCTGTTATTTTGCTCTTTGGGGAATGAAGCATGAAAACTGTAGGAAGTTGAAGAGTGTTCTCAGAGCCTAACTCTCATGCTCAAGATGAATACGTCTCCAGATAGTCTAAGGCAAAGTCTTCCACTGGTTTATTATAACCAGGCCTGCATGTCTTGGGTTAGAAAACTAGTATTTGAATCAATATTACTTGTGACTGACAAATCTGAGTTCATATTACTGGTGATCTAAACACACTTTGTGGGCCAGGTGTGGTGGCTTATGCCTTTAATCCCACCACTTTGAGAGGCCAAAGCAAGAGAATCACTTGAGGCCAGGTGTTTGAGACTAGTCTGGGCAACATAGCAAGACCCTGTCTCTACAAAAAATTAAAACACACACACGTACACACACACACACACACACACACACACACACACACACACACACACACACATTTTACATCATCACAGTTGAACAACAAGTTATAGGTAAACTTATATATATATATATATATATATATATTTACTTTACTTGCCTGGAAGCAAAAAAGTTCTGAAACTGTTTTAGAAATAGACATATATATCTTAGTCTGCATCATCAAAATCATCAAGCAAACAGAAAATGCATTTGTGACTTCAAGCAGATGGAGACACCCTCAGTCCCTCCTACCTACTGATGGTACTTTATTGGAAAGACATGCCATGTGGGAGGAACTCCAAATCGCCATCATCAGTTGAAGGGGTCCCAAAGTCGAGCACACAAATGCAAAATGAAACATCTTTGCAAGCTATGTCTGTCCAGGGTGCCCAATTAGGAAAAACAGAAAACGAGCGTTCAGCCCTTGACTCTTCCTCCTCTGTCTGTGTACCATTTTATCAGTTGAAGGAACATGTCACCATGGCATCTAGACTTTCTGCAGGATGACGTAAGCAAACATATTTACAAGGACTGAGAAGGCCTGCCTGCCTTAAGCTTCCTTTCTGATCTGAGGAGGGAAAATGGCTGCATTGTCTGGACTCTAACAAACAGAGCAGTTATAAGATCCAGGTGGAAAAGAGATGAGTGGTTAACCTGTTCAAATGGGGGTAAACCACCTAAGACTGGGTGTCAGACACACACGGACGAACCCTACAGCATCCGTGTGCCCTTCTAACGTCACAAGATCAAATGTGCTTTTCTTTTGCATTAAACTTTTTACTTTGTAGATTTGCATGCACTTATAAGAAATAATACAGAAAGACCCTTGTCCTATTTAGCCAATTTTTCCCAATGATAACAATTGCAAAACGATAGTACAGTTATCACGACCAGGATATTGACATGGACGTAATCCACCAACATGTGTTGTGCTTTGAAAATCAATTCAACTATTTGAAAAAGTAGCAGATCCATAGAAGTGCCTCAAGCTGGATTAACAGTCTTCAGATGACGTTTTGTATATTAATAAACAGGCTACTTTGGCAGAGGGAGATGTGGCAGGTACTGGAAAGGCAATGAATCATGGGTTCTTTGAACCCATAAAACTTCTTTTTTACTGACAGCTCTTACTGTAGAAGAGAAACTTCCTTGCACTTTGTTTCAGTCTAGGATTTCCTAAAATTAAGATGAGAGAGTGTCCAGAGGGGTATGTACCAACCACCAACATGCAGAAGAGAAAGACAAAGCTTCTGAGCTGGAAATATTGAGAAGACAGTAAGGCTGCCATCATATAGTGAGAAAAGTACAGGACTAGGAAGGAAAAGATGGATAGCATCGCACTGATGTGGGCACTCCTGCGAGAATCCCTGCTGCCCATCGTTGTGCTTCTCATCTGCCGGGAGTGTTTTCCCAGGGAAAAAATCAAGAGCAGAACTGCAACCAAGAAAATCAGTAAGGGCGTTGAGAACCCAAAGACGAGAAAGGCAAGCTGCAAGGCAGTTACTTCTGTGATTTGAGTTGTCGCGTTTGGGGAGAAAAGGTGCACTGAGAATGCTGGAGGAATACGCCACGTGTAATTGTTTTGGAAAATACAAATGATAGATGTATACAACAGAGTCCCAAGAATCTGCCACGGCACCAACTTGGTTATCCTCATCTTCAACCAAATGAAGAGTGGGTGAGGGACAGTGGCAATCTTGGCGCAGTAGAAAACACCCAGCCATGTGGCAAACCAAAGTTCCGATTCATTTACAAGCATGTGAATTGAAAAATTTGAAGGAAATATAAGCCATTCTATCATGGAGAGAATAACCAGATTAATGTTGAAGATGAGCAATTGCAGACAGAGTCTAGTAATCGCCAGGCAGAAAAGAAGTAGGTTCAATGGAGCCAATTTTCTCTGTTTGATCAAGTCAATGGTGTTCACCACCACAATGAAGCCATTTGCAAAAACCCCAACAAGAAACTGGATCAGCACAAAAAGAAAATAGACGATGAGGTGAAACTCAAGCATCTTAAGAAGAAAAATAATTAGTTACTTTTAAAAATGCTGCAGTTATAGATTTTTGTGTAGTTTGTATTATTCACTTTTCTTCAGTGAGATCAGGACTCCTCGGGGGAACAAGATCCTACTGATAAAGTCAACAGCATAGGAAAGTGATGTACATTTGTTTATGTCACTGCTTTCTCAATTCAGTTCTGAGGCAGTCAAATAAGAAAGAGATACTGTCGCAACAATTTGCTTCTTAGTGATGGCTTTTGCATCTTCTAGATCCACCTACCTAGCTTTCAAAGTCATTACAAACAAAATAGTGGAATTGGACACCTTCAGATGCCGGGGAAGTAGGCTTTCCTGGCAGATAGTCTGCTAAAGTTACTCAATCCTTCGTCTCTACCATGAATAATTAATTTTGCCTACAGGTGTGATTCAACTTAATGCTAATCATATATTTTTAAGACACTTTTTTTCCCCCAAATTATCCTTCTGTTACACTAATGTAACACAACAAGCAATGCAAGACTTCTAAGTAGTAGTTCTCCAATATGCAATGGTTGAGCAATTCAGAAGCATCTAAATTTTTAAATAGTTATAAAATAAAGTATACGTGGTAAAACAAAAAGTGCCATGAAACATAAAAGCAAAGTAAGTAGGTTCATGTTTATGCATCTACACTAGGTCAAAAGCCTAAAGGAAGATCACATGCAACAAAATGAAGAGAAGCACTCAGCACAATTCACCCAGGAATTGTCTGCAGGATAATTAAAACTGTTTCCCTGTTATTTTTCCAAACTAAAAGAATGATACAACATGAGCCGGTGGTTCTGGAAAACAAGAAAAGACAAAACAGTACATGATTAAGTTTGCTGCTATAACTGGTTAACACCTACTTATGGAAAAAATTAAATCTGTAAATATTAACACGGTTACCGTGTCATACATTGTGCTAAAGCAGAGTTTCTCAACTTCCACACTACTGACTTTTTGGGCTAGGTAATTCTTTTTAGAGTAAGGGGCTGTCCTGTGCAATGTAGAAAATGTAGGATGTCTACCGCATCCCTAGCCTTACCCACTAGATGCCATTAGCACTTCCCACCTTTCTGGGCTGTGACACACAAAAGAGTTTCCAGACATTGCCAAATGTCCTGAATGGCAGAACCACTGTTCGAAACACTAGGGGGACAAAGGTGGATAGAATATAATTTCTGTCCTTAGGCTTTCCTAGACTAAAGCCAGAACAAGACACAGGTACAATGTGACATAAAGCTAAGTTGATTCTTTAGACAGATCACCACCAGAGCACAAAGTGGAGAATAATTTATTAAACACTGAGGGAGTGGAAGCTTTTGTAACTCAGTACTTGATCAAATTGTGTCCAGCAAACCCCATAACAAGGCATGTGTCCTATTGGATATGTGTTACTTTGCCTAAACTTGTTATAAAGCATATTTATGGGGAATCTTATTTATAGACAAGTGGAAAGGAACTGTATTTGAAAAAAATAATGGTGAGAGTATATCTCTAGGTTACTTTACTGTTCTTCTCTGAGTATGTAACACTTTTGCCATGTAGGACTCCACTTCATTCTTCTTGTCACAATTACAGTGAGATGAAGGGAACAGACAGGAACATCTTCATGGAGGCATCAAGGAAGGCAGTTCACAAGCAGATGCTACCGGAATAGATCCAAATTCAAGCAGAAAAGGAGAATGAGCCTGTTCTCCCTCTGGTAGAAATGAGAAAGTATCACAAAACTTTCCAATTTTGCATTCTGCAGCCTAGAAAAGCAAAAATGTAAGGGAATCCACCTGTGAAATATGGGCATACCTTGGAGATACCACAATAAAACGAATACTGCAATAAAGTCAATCACATTAATTTCTTGTTTTCCAGTATATATGTATATAAGCTATGTTTATACCATGCTGTAGCCTACCAAGTGTGCAATAGCATTAGGTCTGAAAAACGTGCATATCCTAATTTTAAAAATATTTTATTGCTAAATATCATCTGAGCCTTCAGTGAATCATACTCTTTTTGCTGGTGGAGGGTCTTGCCTCGGTGTTGATGGTTACTGACTGATCAGGGTGGTGGTTGCTGAAAACTGGAGTGATTGTGGTACTTTATTAAAACAAAACAACAACGAAGTTTGCCAGATTGCAAATTTCTTTCATGGAAGATTTGCCTGCAGCTTTCAGTGCCGTTTGATAGAGTTTTACCCAATGTTGAAAGTAGTAGAACTTTCAAAATTGGAATCAGTCCTCTCAAACCCTGCCACTGCTTTACCAACTAAGTTGATGTCATATCCTTAGTCCTTTGTTGTCATTTCAACACTATTCACAACACCATTACGAGGAGTAGATTCCATCTCAAGAAATCACTTCCTTTGCTTATCCATAAGAAACAATCCTTATTCCTTAAATTTTTGCTATCAGAGTGCAGCAATTCAGTCTTATCTTCAGGCTCAACTTCTAATTTTAGTTTTCTTACTATTTCTACCACATCTGTGATTATTACTTCCTCCACTTAAGTCTTGAACCCCTCAAAGTCATCCATAAGGGTAGGAATCAACTTCTTCCAAATTTCTGTTAGTGTTGATACTTTGACCTGCTCCCATGAAAAATAAATGTTCTTAATGGCATCTAGAAAGGTGACTCTTCCTAGGAGATTTCCAATTTATTTGCTTAGATCCATCAGAGGAATCACCACCTATGGCAGCGATAGCCTTATGAAATGTATTTCTTAAATAATAAGACCTCAAAGTCAAAATTACTCTTTGATCCGTGGATTTCAGAGTGGATGCTGTGTTAGTAGACAGGAAAATACCATTCATTTCTGTATACATCTTCATCAGAGCTCTCAGATGATTCGTTACTTTGTCAGTAAGCAGTACTATTTTGGAAGGAACTTTTTTTTTCTGGGCAGTAGGTCTCAACAGTAGAATTAAAATATCCAGTAAATGATGCTGCAAAGAGATGTGCTGTCATGCAGGTTTTGCTCTTCTAATTAAAGAGCATGGGTTTCAGTGTAATTCTAAAGAACCCCAGGGTTTGGGGAATAGTAAATGAGCATTGCATTCAACTTAAAGTCACCAGCTTCATTAGCCCCTAACAAAAGAGTCCTTTGAAGCATCGAAGCCAGGCATTGCCTTTTCTCTGGCTATGAAAGTCCTAGATGGCATCTTCTTCAAGTAGAAGGTTGTTTCATCTGCACTGAAAATCTGTTTATGAGGGTAACCATCTTCATCAATGATCTTAGCCTGATCTTCTGGACAATCTACTGCAACTTCTCCATCAGCACTTGCAACTTCACCTTGTACTTTTTTGTGATGAAGACTGCTTCTTTCCTGAAACTTCATGATCCAATATTTGCTAGCCTCTAACTTTTCTTCCACAGCTTTCCTACCTCTCTCAGCCTTCATATAATTGAAGAGAGTTAGGTCCGCACTCTGAATGGAGCATTGGCTTAAGGGAATATTGTGGCTGTTTGACCTTCTATCTAGACTACTCAAACTTTCTCCATATCAGCAGTAAGGCTGTTTCATTCTCTTATCATTCGTGTGTTCACTGAAGTAGTATTTTCAATTTCCTTTGAGAAATTTTCCTTTGCATTTATATCTTGGCTAACTCTTTGGTGCAAGAGGCTTAGTTTTGGTTTATCACAACTTTGGACATGCCTTCCTCATTAAGCATAATTATTTATAGTTTGACTTAAAGTAAGAGGTGAGACATGCAACTCTCCCTTTCACTTGAACATTAAAGACCAATATATAGTTTTTAATATAAATATAATTTTAATATTATTGTATGTCAGGGAACAGGGAGGCTCAAGAAAAGGGAATAAGATGAGGAATGGCCAGTCAGTGGAGTAGTCAGAAAATACAACACATCAATTAAGTTTGCTTTCTTATATGAGCACATTTTGTGGTGCTCCCAAACAATTACAATAGTAACATCAAATATCACTAATCACAGTTCATCCTAACAGCTGTAAAAATAATGTAAAAGTTTGTGTTATTGTAAGAATTACAAAAATGTTCACAGAGACATGGAGTGAACATAGGTTGTTGGAAAAATGGTACCGATAAACTTGCTTGACACAGGGTTGCCATAAGCACAATGAGGAGTGAATCACAATAAACTGAGGTGTGCTATAAGGAAACTAAGAACTCTCAAAAGTGTAGTTGTCACTTATTCCTAGTTTTCTCTATCAAACTTCTGTCATTGTATTTGTCCTTGCTATTGCAAATCTTGGTTACCTGCCTGTGCCTTGTGAGCCGCAGCTCTGGGAGGGCAAATACCCTGAGCCCTTGGTGGGGCTTCAACATGGCCTGGGCACCTCAATATTGCAAAAAAAACTTAACAGGAACACTGAATGGAGCTGGCAAAAAAAAGAAAACGTTTACATCCTGAGTGTAGAATAACAATATAATCCTTCAGGACTGAGAGAAAACCTGCAGAGATAATGCATAGTACACCAAAGGCCTAAGAGGAGTAACTGTGTCCAATTCTATTTATTAGCATCCTATTTGTCTTTTGGATCCTAGCATCTTGAGGGGGTGTTTGTTTCTCAGATATTCTATTGTAACTTTTGTTAGAACTAGCTTGGGGAGTAGGAGCAATGCTTCATAGAGAACTTTATTTCATTTAGAGCAGGTCTTCTGATGTGGGAATTCCATTGAGTAAAAAAATAAAAATTCATGAGGCTAATTCTACATTTTTTTATTAAATAATTTCTGTTATCATCTCTTCAGTGAGCACACATAGAGGTTGCCGAAGGCACACTGTTTCTGAACAAATGCCATCAACTCACCTGAGACACCTGCTTTTTATACTGAAGGATGGAGGAGGAAGAAGTGTCTGTCCTTACTCCTCCATCTGTGTGACTGATAAACTAATGTCCTCCAAGTCAGTGCTGGGGCAGAGAGCACCAAGAATGTGTTCACCAACCTTCCTTTTAAGATGTTGCCACATCACTCAAAGTGGCCCTGCACTTAGCTAAATACTTTAGCGATCAACACAACAAATACGACTTTTAAAAAATGGTCCTATGTATAAAATCCCTTTAGGTCTCTAAACCGTTTGTTTTAGTGAGAAGGACACATCAGAGAATTTCTGGCTCTGAGATGAAAAACGAACATGTCTGACCTCACCTGTCAGTCAGTGGCTCGAAACGTTGACAGTTTTACATGGATAAATGGCTCAGAACAGATGGAACAAGACCTGATGTGGAGAAATTCACATGATTATTACCCTGTGTTACCCTGATTAAATCCGTTCACTTGCACTCATCTGTAATGAGCAATCATTAAAGGAGACAACACTAAATATTCTTGAGGTAACTGACAGGCGGAAAGCATTGCTTATTTATATTCAAATCATTTCGCTCTTCAAAAGAAAGTGCGATTCTTTTCCACATGCAGTTAGACTGATGCTGGAAAGTTGTTCATCAGGTAGAATGCTGCAGCACTCATCATTCTGTTTTCCGGCTGCACTTGGACATTGGTGTTGGTATTAGCATCATCATGAAAGTGAGCAATAGTTTTAATATCTTTCCCAAGTGTGTCTTTCCACTTCACTATCAAGGGAACAATTTCTGCTTTAAGAAACATGTATATGTATTAACATTACTATATATTTAATAAGATCATTCAAATCAGAAAGAGATGGACCCTGGACAAACTCATCCTTTCTGAATCTTCCCTGTAGCAGAGCCCCGGAGCACTTGGAGCTTATTCCATTTAAAATTCACAATATCTTGGATTAAAAGCACCAGATTCGTTCAGACTAACCATTCTTTAAATCCATTCATTTGCTTCTCTCCACTCGAATTTGCTGTTGATCTTTTGGACTAAAATTTGTCTTTAATATTCAGGTCACTTTCATATACTTGTCCCTTCTCTTCCTCAATTTATTCTAGTAATATATTTCTGTGCTTTTTCTTACTCCACTCAATATTCTGAAATGTATTTGCATTGCACCAAATAGGATAATGGAACAATACAACACATTGAATTTAAGTCTTCCACATAAAGAACTCAAAGTGCTTTACAAACAAGAATCCCTTGTTAGTTACAATAAGGAAACAGAAGCCACAGATGCCGCACTTGAATCACAGGAATAGTCCCCAGCGCTCACGATTTTGTCTTCAGCTCTAAACTGAGCCCCTCTGTGGAATTTTAAATCCTTCCTTGCATCTTTGGTCACTCCCTTTTTCTCTCTCCCTTTCCTCCTTTTCTCTTTTCTCTTTCTCCCTTCTCTCCTTCCCTCTTCTCCTTCCTCTCTTCCACCTTTCCTCCCAGACTTCCACACACATTTATTTGTTGTGTGTCTTATAGACGAGGCACTGTTCTAAGCATGCAGCACACACTTAAAGATGCAGATAGGGGATATGTTCTGAGAAATGTGTTGTTGGGAGATTTCATGACTGCGTGAGCATCTTAGGGTACATCCACACTAACACAGGTGATACAGCCTCAGCACACCTGGACTATGTGATATAGCTTGTAGCTTGCTCCTAGGCTACAAGCCTGTACATCATGTTATTGTACTGAATACTGTAGGCAATCACAGAACAATGGTAGTTATTTGTCTATTTCAACATATCTAAATACAGAAAAAGTACATTAAACACAGTAGAAAAGATTTAAAATGGCACACCTGGGTAGGGCACTTGCAATGAATGGAGCTTGCAAAATTGGAGGTTGTTCTGGGTGAGCCAGAGAGGGAGTGGTGAGTGAATGTGAAAGTGTAGGGCATTACGGTGCATGTTGTAGACTTTATAGCACTGCACACTTAGGCAACATTAAATTTATTGCAAAATAAAGCACCAAAATTGAGCTTCCAACAATTTAGGAATTCCTTGTCTGGGAATATTCCCAGAGGAACATAAATCGCTCTAACAAAAAGACACCTGCACTCATATGTTCATTGCAGCACTACTCACAATAGCAAAATCATGGAACCAACCCAGATGCCCATTGAAAGGAGACTGGATAAAGAAAGTGTGGTACATATCTATACATGATGGAAAACTATGTAGCCACAAAGGAGAACACAGTCGTGGCCTTCACAGCCACACGGATTCAGCTGAAGTCCATCATACTAAGTGAACTGTCACAGAAACAAGAACTGAATACCCCATGTTCTCATTCATAAGTGGGCACTGATCACTGGTCACATGAGCACAAGGAGGGGATCAGCAGATGCTGGACACTGCTAGGGAAGGGAGGGGAAAGGGGGAGGAAACATGTGGCAGCATACTGGATACCAGATCTACTACCAGGGGAGAGAGGTCCAGCAACAAGCCCAAACTTCACCTGCATGCAATTTACCTACGTAGTAAATCCTCACGTGTACCCTACAACTCAAATGACATAAAATAAATAAATAAAAACAAAGGAACTATGTTAGGGCAATATAATGGCTACTGTGTTACTAGGTAACAGGAATTTTTCAGCGCCACTTTGATCTCATGGGATTATCATCTTATGTGTAATCTGCATTGACTAAAACAGAGTTATACAGGGCATGACTGTAGTAATGAACAAGACAGAATCTCTGTCATCTTGGAAATTACACTATAGTGGGAAAGATGAGAATTAAACTAGTGAAGAAATAAATAATTCCAGGTAAAATAGGGAAAAAACTGCTATTTGAAAGAGTGTGGCCAGGGAAGGTTGATCTCTCCAGAGAAGTGATGATAAGAGATTCAGAAAGCCGGGCTCGGTGGCTCAACCTGTAATCCTGCGACTTTGGGAGACTGAGGTGAGTGGATTGCCTGAGCCCGCGGGTTCAAGACCCTCTTGGGCAACTTGGAGAAACCTCATCTCTACAATAAATCAAAAAATTAGCCGGGCGTGGTAGCGCGTGCCTATAGTTCCAGCTACTTGGAAGGCTGAGGCAGAAGGATCGTCGGAGCCCAGCAGGCGAGGCTGCAGTGACCGGGAGCGGCCACTGCACTCCAGTCTGAGTGACAGAGTGAGACTCCAACTCAAAAATTAAAAAGAGACCCAGATGACAGATCCGAGAATGAACACTTCAGGCAGGGAGAATGGGAGATAGAAATCCTCCCTCTGCCCCTTTCCCCAACAGTAAAGGAGCTTGGAACATTCTGAGGAAAAAACAGAGGCCAAAACTCTGGAGTGCTTGGAGCAGTGTACACCTAAGGAGAGGAAGGCAGAGGGGTGGGTGTGGAGACCGATCTCATCCTCACTGTGATGGAAACCTCCTGCAAAGAATGGTGAGGGAAACTTTTTTGTCATAATCAGATCTATATTCTATAACCTTTGCTCTGACTGCTGTTGTAAAAAAAAAAAGACATTAACTCTGGAGAACATGTTTGAGGGTCTGAAGAGGGCAAGAATAGAAGCAGAGAGCCCAATTTGAAGGCTACTGCAGTGGACTAGGCAAGAGATGTTGTTGGCTTACATTAAGTTGGTGAAGATTGGAAGAAGTGGCAGGATTGAGAATTGATCTTGATGGTAAAACCAACAGGAATTTCAAATGGTTTTGTTGGAGTGGAACAAAAAGAGAGAAATCAAAAAATTACTCTTCAGTCATTGACATGATTCACTAGTGAGTGACGGAGCCATTTTTCAAGAAGGGGAAAGTTGGAGAAAGGTTAAAATCAACAGCTCTATGTGGGCATGTTCCTGAGGTGCCTACTCCAGGGGAAATGGTATTAAGCAGTGGAGGGTAAGTTTGGAGTTTGTGGGAGCCACAAGTGTTGGAAATCTGCATTTGGAATTTTCTGGCATCTTGATGATATTTATAGCTACATGATTGGCTAAGATTATATAGGGAAGAGATTGCTAACTGGGGTGGCTGAGAACTGTAACTAAAAAGCTGAACATTTTGTGAATTTATGTCACTTCAACTGTCCCATCTGATGCCACCTCTTTGTGGAAGGTAGTCCTGGCAGGAGGAGATGAGTCAGCATTTGCATTCCTGAAAGCATCCTTACCAGTCATGGTTTCCTAATCTCTTTATGTATGGCTGATTCTATTTGCTGTTTCATTTAGAAATTTTGCTCCTTTATTCATAAGGAAGATCAGTCTGTAGATTTTTTTTTTTTTTTTTTTTGGTGCTCTATTTGATAAATCTGATTATCCATGTTATGCTGGATTTATTTTTTTAAATATTAAGGTTTTCTTATTCCTATGCACCAAAACAATTTAAATAGCATGGGAATTATCCATTTCTTGTGCAATGGAAAGAATCTGCCATGAAAAAATCTAGGGCCAGGGGCTTTTGGGGAGAAGCAGAATACTTACCATTTATTTAGTTCTTAAAATGCAAAACAATGGAAAGGCATAGTATCAATTTGCCCTCTTGACAGCTCTATGAAATCAGTATTCTCTCTGCTTTGGAGATTATTAAATTGAGGTTCTCAGAGGTCTAGAAATTGCCCTCAGTCATACAGTTAAAAAGCAGTATTTCCAAGTTGTGGACCTCAATCTGACTTCAAATCCCCTGTGTGCACTTAACCACTAGGTATCACTGCCTCTTATGTTGATCTTTATAGTAAGAAGGAGGATTCCTTTCAATGGTTCAGGCATAAAGGTTGGACAGCTGTCATCCTTTGCCTCTCCAGCATTCATTCCTTCAGATCTTTACCCTGACTTTCTTTGGAGGAACCAGCCTCCTCCACCCTTGTTTATGGATGTATTGGGGACTGGAGTGGGCATGCAAACCAGGTGCTGCAATTAGCATATCCACTCACCTGACTGGGAGGGATCCACTCCGGGATGAACATGAGGCACAAGTTTGTCAGTTCAGGACTAATTCCAGAACTTTTGATTGGACAGGATCTCTACAAAGATAGGATGCTTGCCTGAGCAGCTGGCAGCCATGTTGTCACTTGAGATTCCACCCAGAGGACAGAAGTACCCAGAAAAGAGAGAACAAGACCAGGTTCTGCTCAGAACATGTCAGTCCCGGAACCGGCCTTCACTTACTGCTGGTCTCGACATTTAAGTGAATCCATAGAGTTCCAGTTTTTACTGAAGTGAGCCCAAAGTGGTCTTTTGGCATATTGGGTGTGCCACAATAGCTGTGGGCTTTACAGACAAGCCACAATATGGTTTCTTCCTTCCATATTTAGGATCTGGAACCAGAGAAGTTGTCTGCCTAAAGTCAGTCAGTTAGCGATATACCTAGGGCCCAAATCTGTTATCTTTACATTAGAGTTGCGTGCTCTATTCACCAAAGTCATAGAGCTTTCTCAAAAATATCTGTAGAAGAATTATTTGGGGAAAAAAAGGAATATGAACTTCTTTTTAGGAGTCTTTCCTTATATATTTAGTTATTCCTTTTCCATCACACACTTACTTTGACAGCTCATATTTTTACTGTGCTATAGAAGAGTTCTCCAAACATAAGGTTACCATATGGGCATCAGTAGTTTCGTTCATTCCAAACTACACAGAAGATTTTTGGCATTCACTGGCTGTACTTTGTTCAGAAGATGCATGGTCAAATAGATTTTAATATACATCTGCATATATGTCGGTTGTACCCGTTGCACTGGACACATGGAAGAAGATGATGCATATGTGGTCTAGAAACCCACAGCATCCTTTTGCCCCAGCCCAAGCTTAAATGGTTCTCTTTTGTCCTAGGTATCACATTTATTTTTCTGCCCCTCAAAGACACAATGATTGCTTAGGAATTACAATGAAATGATAGCACTGGGCGTTGCAGGTTTACATGTATAGAGGCTGCCATGGGCCTTGCTACTTCTCACCCTCAAAGCAACCTTCTCCAGACATCATTTTGTCAACTCCTAAAAGACCAAAATTGTTGTTCTTTGCTTGGATGCTACCAGAAGCTGGAATCAGACTCTGTGTTTTCTCAGTTCCCATGGTGTGGAAGCACTGACTTCATTATTTGCACCAGGGACTAGATGTATATGTGTGGGTAAAAATGGGGATATTCTAGAAACAGCTGCTGAACTCACAATGACAAAAATGAATACCGTTTTTTATCTTTAGAAAGGCATTGCTAGCCAAACTTTATTATTACATAAACTTGGTAATGCTTTTCATAGGGCATAACATAATATTCCACCTAGTCACATTTTGTGAACATTTGTAGCAAATGAATGGAATGAAGGATAAGGACTGTGACCAAGATATAGCATGAATCTCACTGATTCCGAACAAGTTAAAAAACAAAAACAAAAAACTAGCCAGGCATGGTGGCTCAAGCCTATAATCCCAGCACTCTGGGAGGCCGAGGTGAGAGGATTGCCTGAGCCCACCAGCTCGCGACCTGCCTGGGCAACTTCATGAGACCTCATCTCTACAGTAAATCAAAAAATTAACTGGGCATGGTGGCACATGCCTGTAGCTCCAGTTACTTGGAAGGCTGAGGCAGAAGCATCACTTGAGCCCAGCAGGTCGAGGCTGCAGTGGCCGGGAGCGTGCCACTGCACTCCAGCCTGGGCAACTGAGTGAAACTCCAACTCAAAACAAATAAACAAACAAGCAAACAAACATGCACTTGGCTCTTAAAATTCAATACAGTAAACTTAATACAGAACCACATCAAATCAGATCTGTAAAAGATATTAGTGATTATTTGTGCCAACCTCTTACTCTATGTAAAAATAGAAAATAGAATTTCAGAAAAGATACATAATTCCATGTACATTAATCCAGAGAGTATTCAGATGTCTTGTATTCCATAAAATGGACTAATGTGGATGGAGTCCCCTTAGTCAAGACTAGTGCATTCTCCACAGAAACATTCTGCAACACCGTGGGTGGACACAACAATGGCACCTGATATCCTCCGATGGCAACTCTGATGGCCATGCTTTTGGGAGGAACTGACAAACCCTACATACATACATCTGAATCTCTCCACTGTTGACTGCAAAGCCTAGACAGAGGAGTCTGAAACTCTTCCCTAAAACACAAGAAAATTAAAGAACATTTAGCAATAATACCCAAGGTCCTCCAGCCATTTATATAAACTTGGTCCAATCTATTTTAAATTGCAATCGTAATTTATTAAAAAGGAAAATATAAAGAAAAAAACCTTTAATTAAATTTTAAGTCATTAATACTTATTCTTGCATATTTAAGGCTTCCTACATATATATGCCAAGATAACATAGAAATTTCATTTTACAAAATGTTCTTTCTCAATTATTCACAGATCTGAATGTTGTCTTATTATAGTTAAATACATAATATCAATTTATTATCTATTTCTTCTGCCTGGCACGAAGCATAATTTAAATAATCATAGATTCTACTGTAGAAGAGGAAACTTGAATAATTCTAACAGTTAAGCAATCTGTAGTGGAGGCTTTGCTAGGTTTAGTCAACTCCTTTTTTTTCTATTTTGACTTAACATAGTGATTCACAATGTTTACTTCCTCCTAACAACCCACACAATCATAATATAAGTATTTTTGGCCATTAAAAACAAGATAAGGTCAAATATATGTCAAAAGAATTTGTGGTCAGGTATAGTCAAAGTGCATGATTCTTTTATCTAAGACACAGAAAGTAAATGCGACCATGGCTACCCAGAAGTATGATGCCTGGAGAGAATAGTGTAACATGCAAGACAAAAACATGATCTTAATTAGAGGGACTTTTAATTTATGCAGCTCAAGCCTCTTATGTTGACCCAAATTGATGAGAACAGACATTTATATCACATTTAAGTTTCTAATGACTTTTAAAATGGATTCAAGAAACTTGTTTTCAAGTCTTTTTTTTTCTCCAAATAATCTGCTGGATATGCAATATAACTGATGTACATTGTTCCTGCATCATTTCAGGTGGCCTGAAGTTTGACAGGAAGAGTACATATGCATGCTTCCTTCAAGGTTAGATGAAGATCCCGATACACTGAGCCAAGGCTTCTGAATCTTGGGGAACATGAAATCGTTACCTCAAACAGAACCAGAATAGTTACCTCAGCTAGGTTTCCAGTGGCCCCACAATTAATAACACCAGGGGGACAACAGCAAGGAATGACACATTTTTAGCAGAACAAGGTTAAAAAAAAAAAGCTCAATAATTTCTTAAAGTGTTTCTGCCCCTATTTTTAGTAGGGACTTACAGAAAAAGTCCATAGCAACAATCTTTGGCCTTAACTAGAAATCATAGCTGACCAGTGATATCTTGGATCCATTTGGATTTCAAGCTAATGCAGCCCTAACAAAGCCACACGCTCATGTAGAGAGAAAGTAGAGTCAATGCCCAAGCGTGGAAGAAGCTCGGTCTCCAACTTTTCCCATATGGAAACTTCCTCTTCTTTTAGCTCAATGCTAAATCTGACTTAACACTCTTTTATCTGGCAGCTCTTAGAGTGAGTTTGACCTGAGGTCCACAATTCCTACTTGTTAACAAAGATGTACAAACACTTGTTTAATTCTGGCAGTCAATATCAAAAAATAGTCCTGATCAAAGTATCATAGGAACTATTTTACAACAAACAACAACCTTAACCTTTCTTCATTTAGCATATGTCCTAAGTATTATGGCACACCCATATCTTTGGCATCGCTTTTACTTATGTGTCTATTGAACAGACACTTATTGTGCAGCTACGAAAGCCAAGCATGGAATTCACATGTACCATTAGCCATGTGCAGAAGCAGCAGAATGACTCAGAAAGTTAATAGAGTTATTCAAAGAACTGATCAAAATAGCATTTGAAATAAGTTATTTGTCACTATTTTTTAAAGCCATAAAATGGCAAATGTTATGTAGAGAATTATAATATTTAGTAGGAGTTGGGAGTATTGGCAAAAGGGTTGTGCAGAAGTTTGCTGACTCTAATTGCATGACCTCATTGTCAGGGAAACCCTGGCTACATCTTATCTTTCCAAAGTACTCCTGAGTGATGGCTTTTCTACAACCTCTTGGAATGTAACTTTATCAGCTTCTATTATCCCAATTTTCTATAATTCAATCCAAAGTCAGTAGTAACATGTCCAAAGGCATGCTCTAGCTCAAATATGGATTTTAATGAAACACAAATATGCCCATGTGTGTTCCAGCAAGTTGTTCTGCACCATGCAAAAGTGTATTAAAAGTGGAGCCACATTTACATTTGTTTTGTATTTGTTATTTAAGAGGTCAAAATATGCAAACTGTATCCACCCTTGCCAATACCTTCGAGCTAAAGAAAATTTTATTGCATTAAAGTTAAATTCATGACCAATAGAACAGTTAATATCCCTCATTCTGGGGAGAAACTTTTGAGGGGCTCCATTGTTTTTAAATAATAAGCATTTATTTCTTATCTAAAACTGATAATACTTTTTAAAAAACCTGTCTATTTTATTTATTTATTTATTTATTTATTTATTTATTTATTTATTTATTTATTTATTTGAGTTGGAGTCTCACTCTGTCACTCAGACTGGAGTGCAGTGGCTGCTCCCGGCTACCACAGCCTCGCCTGCTGGGCTCCGGCAATCCTTCCGCTTCAGCCTTCCAAGTAGCTGGAACTACAGGCACGCGCTACCACGCCTGGCTGATTTTTTGATTTATTGTAGAGATGAGATCTCGCCAAGTTGCCCAGGCGTGTCTCGAACCCGTGGGCTCAGGCAATCCGCTCACCTTGGCCTCCCAAAGCACTGGGATTACAGGCTGAGCTACCGAGCCCGGCCTATTTTATTTTATTTTATTTTGAGTCAGAGTCACCCAGACTGGAGTGTAGTGGAATGCTCATGGCCACCACAGCCTCGACCTGCCGGGCTCAGGTGATCCTTCCACCTCAGCCTTCCAAGTAGCTGGAAGTGCAGGTGTGTACCACCACACCCAGCTAATTTTTCTTGATTTATTTTAGAGATGAGGTCTCATCAAGTTGCCCGGGCTGGACTCAAACTCCTGGGCTCAGGCAACCCTCTCGCCGCAGCCCACTAAAGTGCTGGGATTACATGTGTGATCACTGCATCAGGCCATACCTGTGTATTTTAAACCAGGTATAATGGTCCACACATAAATTTGCAGTTAAAGCAAACTTAATTATAAGCAGTTTACAGCTCAAATTGAGATAGTTATGCAGTTTCCAATTGATCTTGAAAATTTTTATATGAAAAATAAAATCAATAGTAGAGGAATAAAGACATTTAGTGACTTCTAAGAAGTAGTTTTAGAGACAGACAATTCTTGCTCAAGATATACAAATAAAGAGTACAATAGAAAAATTCATTTTTTCTATAAATAAGATGATGGAAAAAAACTGCTTTAACATTGCTTAAGAGTTATAATCTTAGGTCGGGCTCGGTGGCTCAACCTGTAATCCCATGCTTTGGGAGGCTGAGGCGAGTGAATTGCCTGGGCAACTTGGTGAGAATTCATCTCTACAATAAATAAAATAAAATAAAATTAGCCAGGTGTGATAGCGCACATCTGTAGTTCCAGCTACTTGGAAGGCTGAGGCGAAAGGATCACCAGAGCCCAGCAGGTCAAGGCCGAGGTGGCCGGGAGTGTGCCACTGCACTCCAGTCTGGGCAACAGAGTGAGACTCCAACTCAAAAAAAAAAAAAAAAAAGAGTTATAATCTTATATATCTGCTAGACTTGTTTATGGCTGCCTTTACCAAAGAAAACTTTTTTCAAAATTAAATAAGTCATTTTCTTTTCTAAATCAGTATCTGTATTTGCCTCTGAAGATGCTAAATAAAAAATAGGGGGGAAGGTAAGGCAAAACAAAAATTGCATATATATGGTACGTTTTTCATACACTACTGACCATGTAGGACGGATGGACCCATTTCTACAGTGTTCTCTATATTTTCTGTGTAGCTTCAAATCTGTGATGTTGGGGATTACACAACTCTACACCTCTGATTTTGTGTTGGGCTTTGTTGGACACATTGCACTGATGCCAGGGTGGAGTGTGTGATGTGCACATCACATCATCTGTGAAGCCTGAAGTCTAACTCTCTTAGAATCTTCCTAATTTCATTGCCACATAATTTGTATCTTCTCCTAACTCAGATCTTATTCAAATGTTACCCCTTCTAAAGACCTTATTTAATCACCACACCTCATGTAACCATGACTCTTCCCCTCCTCTCTATTTTAGTCTCCTTTTTAAAGTACTTCTTACTATTTAACACTTTTTAAAATTATCTGTACCTCTTCCAAGAATGTAATATTTCATTAGAATAGAAACTATTTTTGTCCACTGCTGTATCACCAGTTACTAGATGGTACTTATCACACAGTGGTGCTCACAAATTTTTGTTGAATTAACACATAATTAAAGTGTTTAAACTAAAAATACATCTGCTCATCAATAACACTGCAGAAAGGTCCACTAGAGAATGTAGCCTGCAGACTGGCTGGGAAATCATTTACAAAATGGTTATTGACACTTAGAAAATATAAAGATTCTTCTATGTGCTTCTGATGGACTCAGAGTATAAAATGTATGAAAAGACTGTGCTGTGATGTGGAGAAATTCCAAATGGAAAAATGAAACATAATCTGCCATCAGGTCCTATCAGATGGATGCTCTCAAGATGATCAATTTGGCAGCCCTGGGGAGGACAATGTTACCAGTTTCACATGTGCATCTCCGGATTAATCTTTATTGTGGCCATTAAATCTAATTAACACAGATCTGTGCAGAGACTTATGTTTTAAATAATGGGGTCAGTAATTATTTTAATAGGTTACACTATGGAGGAAGCTAAGGGCTTGGGTTAAAGAGGAATATAGCCAAGCCAGAAATAGGTAATGCAATAGTTCCCAGCAGAAAAATATGACATTATTCAATAATGTGAGTATTGCTAAAGAACACCCAATATGTGAGATTTTGATCTGATAAAGAAGATAAATTGGGAAGTGAGGATTCACATTCCTGAAGATTTTTCATGTTAATGGAGGCATAGTTAATGAAGGAATCTGTAACAGATTTTAAAGCTTTCGTTTTTTTAAAGATTACAACTCAAAATGCAGGTTTTTATAAACTTATGTATAATGTCAGTAGAGGCAACTCTGTATTTCAGTTGAGTGAGTGAGCTTCAGTTCTGTGTAGATGGAACTCTTTCTTTTAAAAAATTTTTTATTTTAAAAGATGTGAGGTACAATTCAGGGTTAAGTTTACAAATATTCATTATGCAGGTACCCTTGTTGATGAGGTGTGCCCTTCCTCCCCCTGCAGAATCCCACTACTGCCAATCCCATGCTCCCCCAACCCCCTGCCTGACAATTTCCTGCTACTGACAATCCTTTTCTTACAGTATTACAATAGTTGTTCAAGGTCCACTTATGAGTGAGAACATGTGATACTCAGTTCTTTGTTTCTGTGATTAATCACTCAGTATTATAGACTCTAAGTCCATCCAAGTTGCTGTGAAGTTCATAATTGTGAAACTCTTTCTTAGGTATCCCTTGTGAGGGATGGAGAATGAAGAACACTCCAGAGGCCAGAAACAACTTAGGACTCATGGAAGCCACAGCTGTGATTCGGTAACCCCCGAAGCCCCTCCATCCTTTCCCACTTCACTTCCAAGCCAGAGCATCTGAGATGGGAAAGTCACCTGGAACAAGCAATGGGTCCCTAGTGGCTGGGTTTCCCTATTCCTACCTGGACCAGTGGCTCACATCACCTTCTATACTATTCCTGTCGACCAACTTGACCTGATCTTAGTCATGACTATTAACATGAAAGTCACTCTGCCTGAATGTCAGGAGGAAATATAGATGCAGATCAAAATATGTGTTAACTGAAATGGTTATGTGTATGAAGGGGAACCCCCCCAAAAACCCTTGGAATTTATTTACCAAAAATTGGGTATTTATTCCTACATGTTTAAACATCAGTCACCTTCAAAGTACTCTCCATTTGATGCAATACACCTATTAAGATCCTTTTTCCACTTTTCAAAACATTTTTTGAACTCATCAATTTTGATGCCTTTCAGTGTTTTGGCCTTTTTTTTTGTTTCACCTCTTCCACATTGGCAAAACATTTCTCTTTAAGGACTTTCTCATACAGGAAGCAAAAAAAAAAAAAAAAAAAAGTTGCTCAGGTGAGATCAGGTGAATAAGAAGGGTGAGTCACAAGGTTCATGCCGTTTTGATCAAAAACTGCTGAACACTCAGCACAGTGTGGGCAGATGCACTCGTAATTCATCCATCATGAAATGGGCAAATGAATTGAAAGAATCTCAAAAAGAAAAAAATCACTGAAGCCAAATGCAGCCTCTCACAACAATGCTAGCTGGTATACTTATGCTGATGGCTTCCTAGAACACTTCCCTTTTGGGAGAAGCCTGCACTACAAGGGGCCTGCCCTCCAAAAAGTAATTCTTTTTTTTTTAATGGGTCCCCCTTGTATATTCATATGCCTAAATATTGTCATGTTAGGAGATGGGACTGATCATGAAGACATATCTCTCTCCTTCCCATAAGAAATATCTTTTCTATAGGACTCTGACTGCTAGAAAGATCACTGATCTTTCCAGAAAGATGTTCATCAAATGCCCCCATAATGGGACTCATCTGCACAATATCCATAGCAGAGACTCACAGTTTTTGTGAATATCGGAGGTTGCCTCTTTTCCTGGACCCACAGCTGAACATCTCCCAGCTGAACACACCTTTACATTAGGGTGTGTTCCTATGTCAAAGTCTGGCTAGTGAAACACGGCCAGAACCAGTGTGGGCCACTCTGAGGTCTGGCCCATATAAACTACCAAATACTATCCTCACCCTCTTCCTTCTCCCCTGGCTGACTAGAGAGCATTTCAAGGAGCTAGAAGGAAGTGGGGTCACAGGATGGAAAAACGTGGCTTCCAGAATAATTACATGGAGCAGATTTGACACTGTCTGCCTCAGCCAGACCCACAGTAGACTGAAATAGAGTGAGAAATAAACTTTTATTGTGTCGCCCTCCCCAAGTCCTGGATGAATGTGTTCCACATTAGTTAATGTACTTTGACTAATACACGGCCCTTGGTAGGGGTTTTTTGTTGTTGTTATTGTTGTTTTTGTTTTTATTTTTCTTCAGAATCTGGATTTCCCTTTTTGTTTCATTCACTTTTTAAAAAAACATTTTTAATTGTGGTAAGATATGTCTAACATAGAATTTGCCATTTTAATCTTCTGTAAGTAAACAATTCAGTAGCATTAAGTACATTCACATTCTTTGTGTAACTGTAACCACCAGCCATCTCCAGAACGTTTTTCATATGAAAAACTGAAACTCTGTACTCACTAAACAATAACCTCCCAATTCCCACACCCCAGCATCTAGCAATGACCATTCTACTTTCTGTCCCTATAATTTTGACTCTTCTTAAGTACCTCATATGAATGGAATCATACAGGATTTGTTTTTTAATGACTGGCTTCTTTCACTTAGAATAATGTCCCCCAGGCTCCTCCATGTTGTAGCATGTGTCAGAATTTCTTCCTTTTGAAGACTCAATAATATTCCATTGTATGCAATACATTTTTCTTATCCATTTATCCGTCGATGGACACTTGAGTACTTTCGTGTTTTTGGCTGTTTTGAATGATGCTGCTCTACACATGGGTGTACGAATATCTATTTGTGACTCCATTTTCCATTCTTTTGTGTATTTATCCAGAAGTGGAATTGCTGAATCATGTGGCAATTCTATTTGCAATTGTTTGAGTAATCGATATACTTTTCCACAGCAGCTGCACCATTTTACTTTCCCACCAACAGAGCACAGCAGTTCCAATTTCTCTACATCCATGCTAACTCCTGTTATTTATTTATTTATTTATTTCCTAGAATTTTTATCTCCAGAAAACATAAGAAAAAGAAATCACACGATATTGCCTCAATTGCTGCCTTCAATTTTAATGAATATCTCTGAAAATTAGATCCAAACAAATAACTTTTTCAAAATATTCATAGATTACTATTCTTTGCCACCAAGTGAGCTACAACCATTCTTTCTCCTAAAACCAAACTTCATGGACATAGGTAATTTCTGTGTTTGTGCGTAAGGCTGCATCTGACTTTGTGGTTAGTAAATAATCTCTGTTTTTTTGTTTTGTTTGTTTTGAGTTGGAGTCTCACTCTGTTGCCCAGACTGGAATGCAGTGGCACACTCCCGGCCACTGCAGCCTCAACCTGTTGGGCTCCAGCGATCCTTCCAAGTAGCTGGAACTACAGGTGCGAGCTACCATGTCTGGCTAATTTTTTTGATTTATTGTAGAGATGAGGTCTCGCCAAGTTGCCCAGGCGTTTCTCGAACCCACGGGCTCAGGCAATCCACTCACCGCAGCCTCCCAAAGGGCGGGATTACAGGTTGAGCCACCAAGCCCGGCTAGTAAATAATCTCTTGGTGACCCAACTTGCCTCATGAGTAGGTGACTTTGCAAAGCAGGGGAAGGTCTGAATCTGACAGCTCAGCTGAGCAGTTCTGGTGGCATGCCTTGAAAGCGTCATAAGCCGTATCTGGAGCAGATTAACAAGAAATGTAAATTTTCTTCCAAAAATAGATTCCAGGAAGTGGAGAACTTTTAAAATTACTTTCCATAGGAATTTCCAGGATGCCTGAAGCTCTAATTAAAAAGACTTCTGAACTCCAGCTAGGTATAGAATTTTTTAAAAACGTTTGCTACATTTGCTATGCAAGAATAACAACTAATGCTTTTTGTTCAAAAAAGATTTTGTGCTGTCATTTTCATGGGGAAATTTTTTCAGAAGCTTGGAACAATCTTCTAGTTTTATTCTCTGTCCCTTCATCATTCCTTAACTTATGAAAATATAATTTTTAGAAATATAATTCTGAGTTTTATGCAAGAGCAGATGTATAAGAATCTCCAGAAATATTCTGAAATAAACAAACCAAAAAAAGAGTAAAGAATAGTGACTTTCACTACCAGATATTCAAATGTATTCTGAAGCAAGAATGACTAAAGCTGAGATCTAGATCCAGAACAAACACAAGACTAAATGGATGATCCAGAAAGAAAGACAGTGTACATACGGCCATTTTGGTATCTAAAGTAATGGAGTAGTTATTAACTATTTCATGATGACTGTATTACTGAGATAAGTGGCTAAACCACTAGGGAAAAATAAAGTTAGATTCTTGTCTCAGAATTTACATAGAAGTTAATTTACTTATTTATTATTTATTTATTTATTTATTTTTTGAGTTGGAGTCTCACTCTGTCACCCAGACTGGAGTGCAGTGGCCGCTCCCAGCCACTGCAGCCTCGACCTGCTGGGCTCCGGCGATCCTTCCGCCTCAGCCTTCCAATCAGCTGGAACTAGAGGCGCACGCTACCATACCCAGCTAATTTTTTGATTTATTGTAGAGATAAGGTCTCACTAAGTTGCCCAGGCGGGTCCCAAACCCGCAGGCTCAGGCAATCCAGTCACCTCAGACTCCCAAGGCGCAGGATTACAGGCTGAGCCACCGAGCCCGGCTAGAAGTTAATTTAAAGATGAAACAAGTGTTGATGAAGATATGGGACAGCTGGAACTTTCATTCTTTGCTGGTGAGATTGAACGTAATGGTGCTACTCTGGAAAACAGTTTGTCAGCTTATTATAAAGTTAAACATGCGTTCTGTCTGTGACCCAGCCATTCCACTTCTGGCTCTTTACCAGAGCCAGAAATCAAAACCTGTGTTCACAAAGACTGGTACAATAATGCTCATATCAGCTTTATTCATAATGGTCGAAAACATGCAATGACATGAGGGAAACACAAAAACATTGTGTTGGAGAGAAAAGTCAGGCACAAAAGAGAACATACTATACGACTACATTCATATGAAGTTTCAGAAAATGTAAAATTACTCTATGATGTCAAACAATGGTCCAGGGCCTGTAAGGTATGTGGGAAGAATGAGCTGGAACAAAGCAGGAGGGCACTTTCTTAGGGAAGAGAAATAAATACTCTGCACCTGGATTGTAGTCATGATTCCATGAAGCATATATTTGCCAAAACTCATCAAAGTGCTAACCTTATCAAATATCTCATATATATATATATATATCAATAAAAATTAATTGGGGAGGAATTTAATATTTAGAGGAAAGACTGACAAATATAACTATTTAAGAAACTGAGTTAATATACTTAATTTGGAGAGAAATCTCAAAACTGAAAAAAACAAAAAAAACCATTGAACATCTCAAAAGACAGCTAAATAAGGGTTAAAAGTAGGCCATTTTTGAAAGAAATATATAGACCCCAAACAATATTTTAAATGTATGATGAACGAAGAGCTAATATATCTCTAATGTAAAAAGGTTTATAGAAATAGACAGAAAAAATACAATGTAAATTTAGATTTTTTAAAGCAGTCTAAGGAAATGAATAAACAGTTCACAAGAAAAAGTACAATTAGCAAGCATCTTAAAATGCTCAGCCTCTCTAGAAATCAAGGAAATGCAAATTAAAATAACAACATGCCTTGCCCTGACCTTGCTTGGCTTTTTTCTGCCTCTGTGATTTTCTGCCTCTATTATTTTGTCAGGACTGCTGTTTCTCAACTTGATGCCTGGGAAACTCCTGTATTCCTCATGTTGTCAACTCAATATCACTTCTCTGGTAGCTTCTTCTCATTCCCAGTGCTGACAGGAACCCCTGCTTTACAATGCCACACCACTCAGTATGCCCCTTACCAGAGCACCCCTCAGTCCAGTTTTCTCTTTGTAATATCCACAATATGAAGTTCTGTATGGGTATGGGTATTGCTATAGCTCAAGTGCCTAGCACAATGCTTGGCACATGGAAATGCTCAATAAATATTCCTTGACTGTTTTATTGAATGGCATAGCATTTTTGAAATTGGGAAAAATCAAAATAAAGAAAAATACCCAGGATGATCAAGTTTTTTAATTGTGGCACATTTACCCACTACTAATAGAAGCATCGACAGAAATCAACCTTCTGGAAGATGGGGTTGTCCAGAGAAATTGAACCAATAGGATACACAAAGAGAACATCCACATGATTAAACCTAAGATCTGCAACTGGCAAGCTGGAGACCCAAGAGAGCCAACAGGGTAAATTTCAGTCTGAGTCCAAGTCTGAGTCTACAGGCAGGAGAAGACCCATGTCCATGCTCAAAGACAGTCAGTCAGGGAAAGGAACTCTTTCTTGCTCAGCCTTTGATTCTATTTGAGCCTTCAGTGAATTAGATGAGACCCACACATTGGAGGGGGCACTCTGATTTACTCAGTCTATGAATTCAAATGTTAATCTCTTCCAGAAACTACCACACAAACACACTCAGAAATAATGTTTAACCAAATACCTGGACCCAGTCAGGATGACACATACAGGGAACCATTGAGGTTGGTAATTTGGCAACATTTAGTAGAAGCCATTCAGATCCTGAACACTTTTGACTCAGCAGTTCAGCCTTGAAGAACGTGTTCTAAGGAAATGATCAGAAAAGTGACTATGAATATCTGTCTATGGCATCTCATGCTCATTGGTTATAAGATAAAAGAACATAACAGCCGGGCACGGTGGCTCAAGCCTGTAATCCCAGCACTTTGGGAGGCCAAGGCGAGAGGACTGCCTGAGCCCAGGAGTTCAAGACCACACTGGGCAACTTGGTGAGACCTCATCTCTACAATAAATAAGAAATTAGTCAGGTGTGGTAGCGCGCATGTGGAGTTCTGACTACTTGGAAGGCTGAGGTGGAAGGATCCCCTGAGTCCCACAGGTCAATGCTGGGGTGGCTGTGAGCGTGCTATGGGCGACAAAGTGACACTCCAACTCAAAAAAAAAAAGAACGTAACTAAAAGACTAAATAAATAATGAATTACAATAAAATGTAATTCAATAATTAACAATAATATATAGATCTGCATTTATCTATATAAAAACTTAACATGTTAAATTTTAAGTCAGTTAATCAAGAAAATTATAATATAATCAAATTGCAATATCAATTATACAATATATACACACAGAAAACACATCCAGAAACATTTTTCTAAAAATTAATAGCTGTTTTCTTTGGACATAAAAATTATAGATGAGTTTTGTTGTTGTTGTTTTTGTTAACTTGGTGTTTTCTACTTTTTGTTCCCATTTACATACTTAATTTTGTATTGTAAACAACCAAAAACATTAGCCATGTGCTTTGATAACATCATCATCTTGATTTAGATAGGTTACACCTTGAAGGTCCATTCCACCCATGATTAAAATCAAAGCACCTAGCTCACATGCACTGTTTTGCTAAATGTTCCATTTGTCATCTACTGCAAATATTCCAGCTCTGATGGGTTTGATCACCGGCCTATACTATTCCTCCTGATGGGGCACCACCAGGACAAGAGAAAAAATGATGCTTAGGTATAGAATTAAAGGCAATGTGATCGTAAAAACTGGCAGGTGTGGTATAGCCATACAATAAAATATCACTCAGCCTCAAAACGGAAAAAAAAAATTCTGACACATGCCACAACATGGATGAAACTTGAGGACATGCTGAGTGAAATAAGCCAGACACATAAAGACAAATATTGCACAACTTTAATAATATGAAGTACCAACAGTAGTCACATTGTTAGAGACAAAAAAATAGAATAAAAGGTTGCCAGGGAAAGGGGGAGTTAGAAATGGACAGTTATAATTTAATGAGTACTGGGTTGCAGTTTGGCAAGATGAAGAGAGTTCTGGAGATCTCTGCACAACAAAGTGGATATACGTAACACTGCCAAACCGCACACCTAAAATGCTTACAATGGTAAATTTCATGTTAAGTATATTTTACATAATTTTTTAAAAAAGCTAATACATCTGATTGGTGAAAAAACTAGGAGTCACATAGGCTCAACTTGTTGAAGGACTTGGAACTAACAGGTGGCTAAGAGTCTAGGCTGGTCTTCCTGGTGCCCAGTCTAGACACATCAGAGAAATTAAGACAGATACTTCTATAATCACACTTTATCGCCCCTGAAACAAAAGCAAAACAATAGCTAAAACTTTGAAGGTGCTTACTATTTGGCAGGTACTGTTCAGAACATCCTTTCTGACATGTATTGACTCAGCTAATCCTCTCAACAAATTTATGAGGTAAGAATTATTGTTAATCTCATTTTACAGATGAGGAATCTGAGTCTCAGAGAAGTTAAGCAGTTTCCCTAAAGGCATCCGACCTGCTCTGGAATGGCCAGAAAACAAACCAAGGCAACCTGGCCATGGATTCTACCATCCTTTTAATCATTGTAGCCATGATTCTCACACTTTAAACAATCACCTGAGAGATTTGTTAAAGCTAATGCCTGGACCACACCCCTAGAGAGTCTGAGTCAGAAGTTGGTGGTAGGACCCATGAACCTGCATCTCCAATAAGCTCACAGGTGGAGCCAAAGCTGCTACGCTGAGGACTGCACACTGAATAGCGCTGCAGTACACTGTAAGTGTCGCAATAAAGCACCCCAGTTACTTTCAGGAATTAAATCTGGTAAATAATCAATAATGGATGAGTTACCCACAGATCAAATTAATTTACCCCAAATGACTTCTATTGATACACAAGTAATTGGTAGCAGCGTTGGTGGATAATTCAATTTAAAAGCTGTTACTTATTCAACTATATTGCAGCAAGTATGAGGCGATGTGTTCTCATGACAAGTCTGCTGGGAATGTACAGAAATGGAAAAACAAGGAGACTGTTTACTGTAAAACCACCATAACAGCACAACACAGTCGCCTAATCACTAGAGCATCATTTCCAGAAGTCGCAGAAGACACAATATGACTATAGCATTCCACAAAA
The DNA here is from genome assembly GCF_000164805.1 of Carlito syrichta. Lineage (NCBI taxonomy): Eukaryota > Metazoa > Chordata > Mammalia > Primates > Tarsiidae > Carlito > Carlito syrichta. The sequence continues at coordinate 476,464 of NW_007252150.1, forward strand.
CCCCCACCCTTCCTTTGCTGTCATCTACACTCCGCCTTTCCAGGAAAGGTTGCCTTGGATACAAGTGTTAAGCCTGCAAAGTTTATCCCCTGTAGTGAATTAGCAAATTGGCATCCAGGTTTAATAAATCTGTCTGTTATTAATTTTCTAGCAAGGCTCATACTTCCAAAGTTTGATAACTTCTGAGACATTGGCTAAAACGAATTCCTGGACTCTCAAAGTGAACAGTTGAATCCTAGACCCATGTGACCCAGGGGAACTCAGAGATTCCATGAACTCCTGCACCGGAGAACTGAGTAGTATCCCTCCCCCTGGAGACTCTAGGACTGCAGTGAGTGAGCTTGGGTTCGAAAATCCACTTTCCCACCCCCAATTACAACAACCACTCAAAACTTAGACTCTGAGCTGCCATTGGAAGAAGAATGATGGTATCACTTTTAGCAACAGAGCTCAGCTTAATCTTCCTCACTGGAACCAGTCTTCCCGGCTCTGCAGCTTTGGAGCTGTGTTCCCACACCCTGAGGTCTTTTTACCATTATGGGCACCTCTAGAGATCAACCATGCTGGTGGCCCATGGACACAGAGAGTCACATGACATCGCTCAGCTCCCCAGTCAGCTCCACAGCAGTATGAGAAGGGTGGGAGAGATCAAATGTCTAAAAATATTAGAAGGAAAAAACACATGGCATGAACAAGTTTCTTAAGTCAAAAAGGGTCATTCTCAGTTGAAGAGCATCACTTTATTACTGACTCCATTTTATATCACCTTGCCTCTGAATGAGACTATTCTAGCCCCACAGGGCTGGGCGTTAATGAATTATTCTTCATGAGTACCCTCCAATTCCCTACATTTAGTTTGAGAGAGAAGAATATTTCTTGGGTCAGGACCATTCCCCAAAGAGTCAGGAAATAGGCTGTTGGGGGTCTAGTAGGTCATGTCACTCTGTAGGGAAGAGTCTCAAACTCCCAAGAGTCAGATTCACCACCTTGAGTGCTGACTTCACTAGCAGTCTCTCAAAGCTGAGAAGTGAATAACACTAAGCATTCATCTATGAAATAGTTTTTAAATAGGAAGAGGTTGTTAAAAGTGTTTTTAAGAATAAACAAAAAGCATTATGCAAAATCCTGAAATAATTTTAACCAGACAAAAATACACACCCATTTTTCCTTATATAGAACATGCCCAAGTAATCACCAAGATACTCAAGTTTCTTAATCTTTTCCTCTTTTGAACTCACACCCAAGAAATGACCAGCATGGGAAATGAAACCCAATGGTCTTGACATCCGGAAGACCCATACTTCCAATCATCCTGTGCCTCTTGGTTATCTGTGTTAAGTTAAATGATAGCCCCCCAAAATAACCCTGGAAGCTGTATGTCATCTAACATGGCAAAAGGGACTTTGGAGAGATGATTAAGATTACATGTACCTTGGGATGGAAAAATTATCCTGAATTGTTCAAGTAGACCCAATCTGATTGCATGAGTTTCTTAAAATTGGAAGAGGAAGGTGGAGGAGGGCATCGCAGAGACGGCAGCATGCAGATTCAGGGCCCATGAGTGGCTCTGAGATATAGGGACAAGCTTTAGGGATCTGAGAGAGGCTCTTGGGGCCAAGGGCAGCCCCGAGCTGATAGCCTGCAGGGAAAAGGGGACCTACCTCAGTCTTACAATCCCTAAGAGTTAAATTTTGCCAATACCTGAATGAGCAAGGAAAGAGTTTTCTCCTAGAGTTTCAAGAAAGGAGCACAGTCCTGACAACACCTTGATTTTAGCCTGGTAGATTTGTTTCAAGACATCTTAATCTATGGAACTGTAAGATAATAAATCTGTGTTGCATTAATGCACTAAATTTTTGGTCATTTGTTATGGCAGCAACCTAAGACTAAGACATGCTTTTCTTTTCTTTTGAGTTGGAGTCTCACTTCATCGCCCAGCCTGGAGTGCCGTGGCATGCTAATGACCACCCCAGCGTTGACCTGCTGGACTCAGGCGATCCTTCCGCCTCAGCCTTCCAAATAGCCGGAACTACAGGCGTACGCACCTGATTTATTGTAGAGATGAGGTCTTGCCAAGTTGCCCAGGCAGGTCTCGAACCCATGAGCTCTTGGCAATCCACTCACCTCGGCCTCCCAAAGCGCTGGGATTACAGGCTAAGCCACTGTATCTGGCCAAGACATACTTTTCATCCAAGTTACCCTTTTAATGAAAACTTTTTCACTTTAACGAATCCTATGCTTTCTAGCCGTAGACTCTAATCTGCATGAACTCTGGCTTCTTCTTTTTAAGCAACCCTCTATAGCTTTTATACTACACTTTCTACAATAAAATCTTCAGTGGATTTCTTTGCTGTATTTCAGTTCAACTGAGTCGGGCTTGACTAATCTCAGCAGGGCTAGTTTAGGAATGATGTAATCCTAAATGCAATTCTAAAGGCAAATGGATGCTATCTTTTCTGACCCCAAAGGTGGTCTCAATCATGTTTGGCACTAACTGAATAATGTATTCTGGAATACATCGGGAGGAAGAAAAAAAAAAAAGAAACAAAGATACTGATCTTCCAGACTCACAATCTGGTTTTAATATCATTTGTCTATAGACGAATTAGCGATTAGAGAATGATTTCCTTAAGTTCATTTTTTAAAGAGCTCTTTAATCTAGCCATCTGCTAAATTATCTGGATACAAATGAGGGAAATTTTAGTGAACATCTGAATATTCTTGTTTATAAAATAAAAACTGGATCACATTTTTTAATCTAATCTACTGATAAGAATTAATTTGCCATATACATATATTAATGTGGGTATAAATATTATACACACACATCCATCAAAAGTTAATGTTTATTATTATCTACTGTCACAAACAAGCCACCCAAACATAATGACTCAAATCAGCACACAATTTTCTTACCTAGCATTTCTGTGGGTCAGCAGCTTGGACTGGGCTCAGCTGGAGCGTTTTCTGTTGGTTTTACCTGGGATCACTCATGTGGCTTCAGTCATCTGGTGGCCCAGCTGAGGGGGCCTGGTTCAAGGTAGACCTGTTTGCATGCCTGGAGGTGGGTGCTGATGGTCAGAAGTTGTGAGATCTCAGGAGGCCTTTGCTCAGAACTGTCTCCAGATTGTTTTTCAGTTTCCTTTGATCCAAGGAAATCACAAATCTAGCCTAGTTTCAAGAGGGTAGAGAAAGAGAATCTACTCCTTAATGATACGAGTAACAAGTCACATGGCAAAGGGACACACACATAATGGTAGAAGGAATTGGTGGCTATTCCCATGATCCATTATAAAATCCAACTGTCAAAGGTTTATTTTTACTTGTTCTGCATGTCCATCCTGGTCCACTGGGGGCTCTGCTTCCCGCTGTTGCTTATTCAGAAATGCAAGATGCAGAACGTGCTGTGCTGGTTATCAGAACCAAGGGAAAGATGTCAGTGAAGACAATTAGGTGCTTCTATCCAGGAATGACAAATGTCATTCCCAGTCAACTCACTGTTCAATCAAGTAAGTCATGTGACCACTCCTAACTTCAAGAGAGTGAAAAGTGATTTCTTACAGATGCCTAGAAAGAGGAGAACTTGGGCATGAATAAATTGTTCTAATAAGTAGCACAACCTACATGCACATACACCCACACTTAAACCCTTATACACAATGTCAATCTATGACACAGACACCACAAAAATTCGGAATTACACTATCAGTGTTCTCAAAATTTTATTATCCATTTTATTATCAGTTTAAACAGAAGAACAAGATTGGAAGTGTTTTGTTATCTTTATAAGAAATTTTGGAAAAAAAACCTCTTTTATTTGTTCCAGAGTTAATGATGTAAATAGAATTTACTTGTCAATACACAATTACTTTGATCAGACATGGAGGGACTTTATCTACAAACTGAATTTAAAAATCAATTGTCAATTTGTATCTAGTGCATTATCATTTCTTTGCATATAGATTTGGAATTCCAAGCTTTGGTAGCTAGAACTGTTGACAGTAGTCTAGCTTTTTCTCCTTCTGAGCCCTGATTATATCTTCACCCACTTAAAATTCAATGTGGTGATGTGACTTTCTTTGGCTAATGAAATTCTATTTTATATTTGCCTACTATTCTACATTACAAAGCAATATTACATACATTAACTCATAACAAAGTTATCAAAACAATAATTGAAAATTAGCTTAATCTTGTGCAAACCTTGCTAAGCAAAAATAATTCTGCAAACAACATACATGCTAAAAGAAAAAAAGCTAAAACAATACTGAATCACTACAATCACCAGTGGAAATTGTTAAACCTAACTAATGGCAATAATTTTTAAAAATTGAAATCAAACAGAAAAATAATATGTATTTTAATTGTATTATATTTCTTAGTATTGTCTTATTTCTAATGTTGGTATCTTTGTAAATCTGTAATGGGGGTGGTTGATAATTCCCTGCTCTCTATACTTAACTTTTTCAGGGATAAAATCTTTTCTTTTTTCAAAGAATAAATGTTTCTTTTCATGCAGAAGATTATACTAATATTAACCTAAAATCCAAATTAGGGAATATTTATATTGTTTCACTTAACATGCTGTCTACATAAATTAGTTACACTAAGCTTGTTTCTCCTTCTCTCTTCTTATGCCACATTTACAAAAATGTGTGCTATTTCTCTACAAACTATAGGTAATAGTCCCTGCAATGACTTGAATGGTGACCCTCAGAAAAGAAATGTGTAAGTCCTAACTTCTGGAACCTGTGAATGTGACTTTATTTGGATAAAGAGGGTTGTGAATGTATCTACATTAATAATTTTGGGATGAGATGGCCTTGGATTACCCTGGTGGGTCCTGCATCCAATAGTCAATGTCCTTCCTTTTTAAGAGACAGAAGAGGAGAAGGCTATGGGAAGACAGGCAGAGACTAGAATAATGCATCTACAAGCCAAGGGATGCCAAAGATTTCCAGAAGCTAGGAGGAAATACAAAACAGATTTCTCTCAGCGCCTCCAAAAGGTACCAATCTTGCCGACACCTTGAATTTGGGATTCTTGCCTCCAGAACTGTGAGAGAATGCATTTCTGTTGTTCTAAGGCACCACACTTATGGGAGTTTGTTGTGATAGTCCTAGGAAAACTCAGCTATTCACCCCCGCCCCCGTACCATCTCTCTCCCATCACCTTTGATTTGCCTTCCCTGCCCCCTCTTCTTTATTGGTATTCCCTTGAAGGCCAGAGAGCTGTAATCTCTGAATTAATACTATCTAAGATCTCGGTTGCCTCATTTCACAGTCTGGCATCCTTTGATTTCCATAGAAAAGCAGAGGTTGTTATATCAAATACATCAGATGTCAATTATAAATGTGAATTTGTAATCATGCCTTCTTTAGATGCAGTGATGTGCTTTACATAGAAACGCCTTTCTTGCTCTCAGTTGCACATATGGAATAGAGAGTACAGAACTGAAAGAAAAACAAGCTATGCATTGGTCCTGCCTCTGCCAGGAAGCTATATAGACATATGGACTGTGTCTATATAGCTATGCTGATTTCCATTTTCTTTACTCTTATTCAGTTTCCCAGGATTGAAAGTTGCCTCTGGAAGATACCACAGTCTGGTATCAGTTATTCTCTCCCATCTGCTAAAATGCAAACTGATTACTTCCATGCAATGTGTGATAGATTTAGATAAATCATATAGAGTTTTCAATTCTTCACTGTCTGAATTTTAATCTGGATTGTCTATCAAAACTCAGTCTACTCCTTAAAGTTCAGATAGGACATCACTTCAGCCATTCAGGGTTTCCCTGTTACCCTTTTCTCTGTTCTCACAATGTATTGTTCATACCTGTGGGATGTGACTACATTTTTTTGAACTTTTACTATATATATTGTGGAGAGGGCATATTTTCTTTTTTATTTCAGTAGTTTTGGGGGTACACATGGTTTTTGATTACGTGGATTCATCGTGTATGGCAAAGGAGTCTGTGCTTTATGTGTTCCTACCACTCCCAACTGTGCATTGTACTCAATAGGCGCTCTTTCATCCTCCACTCCTACCTGCCCTCCTCCTGCTGAGTCTCACATGTCCATCAGAGCTTTCTAGATGACTCTGCAGATCCTCAGCTTAGCTGCCACTCACTGGTGTTGGGTTTTCTGTTCCTGCATTAGTTCTCCAGTTCCATCCAAGTTGCTGCAAGAGACATTCTTTTATTCTTTTTTATTGCTGAATAATATTCCATCATATTTATATAACATATTTTCATTATCCACTGATGAGTTGATGGTCATTTAAGTGGGTTCCACATCTTTGTTATTGTGAATTGTGCTGCAATAAACATCCAAGTGCAAGAGTCTTTTTTGTATGATGACCTCTGTTCTATTGGGGAGACAACTGTAGTGGGATTGCTGGATCAAATGGTAGATATACTTGTAGTTATCTGAGAAATCTCCATACTAATTTCCATAGAGGTTGTGCTCATTTGCATTCCCATCAACATCGTGTAAACTGAACTTTGTGTCTCAGGCACCGTTGTTTCATTTAATCTTCAGGGTACACACCTACCATGAACTCTTCTTTACAAATATGGCAGCATTGTCTAAAATCATCATATTAGTATGCTAGACATGCATACTAATACTTATCTAAAGTCATCGTATTAGTATGCTACATATGCACAGCAAAACTCCGCAAACTTAGCGACTTAAAGCACCAGTTTATTATCTCACATTTCTGTACGTCCTAAATTCAACACAGCATAACTAAATTCTCTGCTCTGTATCTTACAAGATGCCCGCTGGGTTTTATTCTTTTCTGGAAGGTTTGGAGAAGAGACTGCTTCCAATCTCACTCTTGTTGTTGGCAGAATTCAGTTCATTGGCATTGTAGGATTCGGGTCCCATTTCTTGACTCATGACCTCCATCTATAAGCCATCAGTGACACACGGAGTGCTTCTCATGCTTTGGGTCTCTCTGGCTTCCTCTCCTGCCTCTGCTTTTAAAGGCTCCTTTGACATTGGGCCCATCTTGATAATCCAGGATAATCTCCTAATTTTACAATTAACTAATTAGTAACCCTGATTATATCTCAAAGTCCCTTTTGCCATGTCAGGTAACATACTTATGGGTGTGGTATCTAATCATCTCAATCCCAGCTATTGGGGTGTAGGATATTCTTGGGCCATAATTCTACCTACCATGAGGACAGACCACAGATTTAAGCCCAAATGTATTTTCGTCTTTGTACCATGTCCTACTTCCTTCCTAAGACCCACCTTAACCTAAAGCTGCAGATGCTGATGAGACCATAGGGTGTGATATCTAAGATAAAGACCCTGGGCAGCCCTGCCTGAAGTCAGATCCTCAGTCCTCTCATCTATAAAATGGATATAATATTGATGCCTGCCTCCAAGGTGTTATGAGCATTGAATGACTTAATATTTGTGAAAGGACTGTATACAACACTGCCTGGCATATGTTAAGCATTACATAAAAGATTTTAAATAAATAAAAATAAATGAACATAAAGCAAAGGAAAAAGAGGACAGCAGTGGAGGAGGTCTTTTGCCCATTTTATTACACCATGATATACACAACTTTTTAAAAAGGTGAAACATTTGTGATTGTAACATTGCCTTGCTTTTGTGCTAATATCGTAAGATATATCCTCACTAGTTTTCATCCTACTTTGGGCAGGGAATATAATTTATATGCATTAGACACTCATAATCAATTGGGGAGTTGAACTGGATTCAGGAACATTATATAACAGGACTTCTTTTTTTTATGTTGCCTATTTCCAGACAGATTACTTGGTGGGAAAATAATTATAAGAGATTTTTTTAAAAATTCTTTTAAAAAATAGCTTTTGTTTTTTAAAAGAATTTAGAGAGAGAGAGTTTTATTTACTGTAGCAGCTGCTCTGACTAAAAGCAAAATCACAATATAATTAAGAATTAGTTAAAACCATCTCTGAGATTGAAAACCCTTGATGTAACTATGGTGTGAGAGATGACAAAGCAGTAGAGGGCTGATTCTCAGTATGAAGGGATCTATAAAGCCCACACCTTTGCCTAAAACACCATGTCCCCTAGTTGGCCAGAGCTGTGCTCTTAATCGGTATAAAATATCTTCACTCATGTTCATTATATCTGGGAGGAACAAGTGACTTCATCAATGAAACAGCACCCATGAATTTATTACGTGATTGAGAGGAATGTAAGACCGATTTCTTTCCTGGTGGTGATACTTACAGAATACAGATTCTAATTTGCTGGTAAAATTGTAACATTAAGTAATAGGATAAAAATAGGTTGCGCATCTTCCTATCTCTAGGCAGGGTAGAGACAAAAAGAAATCCAGACCAGCAGATGGTAGGAAAATGGACAAAATAAATAAAAGGAAACAAAAAGCAAGAAACAAGGTAACATTATTTATAACATAAATATGAGTTGAACTCAAAGACAAAATATGCACAGGGTCACAGTGCAAATACACTATGTAAAAAGAGGTATACCTACAATAAAAGACATAGTTTTAAAATAAACTATGAAGTTAACAGAATGAATCAACAGAACTCTGAATCAACAGAAAAATAGAGCTAGCAACTTAATTAAAAAGACAAGCTCAAAGTAAAAATTTTTTTAAATGATGAAAAGAGTCATTATTTGTGGAAAATAGGCATGTTCCAAAATAAAAATACATACAACGTAGAACACTTTTTTTGATTTCCACACATTTTAATGCATGACTATCATGTGACTGGCACTATGCTAAAAACTAGAAGCACATTTAAACTAAGCACAAGTAACCAGTTTAGGCTTAAAAAAATAAATTAATATGTTTAAATTTAAATATACATGCAGAATAAAGAATGGAAGAAGATACAACAAAGATTAACTGTATTGGCATTATGGTTTCTTTTTTTATTTGTCCTTTTACTTACTTTATAATTTTCTAAACCAATAAATACTATAAAGTCATCACATAACACTTGTATCTGTTATGTTTCGTCTTTAAGCCCTACTCACCATATTTCTCTTTATTTATAAATACTGAAATTCAGAAAAGTATTAACATCAAAATATCTACTTTAAAAGATTTTAAAAATTATTTATTTTCTTTTATTTCTTGAGTAGTAAGAGACACTGAAAAGGGTTCATTCAGAGATTTTACAAAATACTTTAGAATTTTTCAATCCAGAAAAAAAGGAAATGAAAACACTTAGTGCTGCTACTAGAGATTTGCTTTTCCATTTCAGGTTTGGGTCAGATCCTGCTCTTGGGGGTCAACGTTGAAAGCAATAGGGACAAAGAATGTTTCCTCTGTGCAAACTAGATTCTTCTCCCTGTCCTTTGTGGCACTGACCCACATCCCACTCAGTGGAGTGTCTCTGAACCAAGCAAAGGAGCTCCCTAGGTCAGGTGTAGCCCATGCCCTAAACATGAGCAGGAAGGAACACAGTCACAACCTGGTCCCTGTACCCACCCCATGCTCCCACCAGTTGCTCCAGTCTTTCTTCCTGAGTCAGGCAATGTTAGGGGCATGCTGCTGGATTTCTTAATCCAACGCTGAGGAGAGGTGGTCCTTCGCAAATCATGACACCAGCAATGGGATCCTCCCAAAGTTTCTGGCATCTGAATAGCTTTCTTCCCTAGTTCTCAGTGGTGATACAGAGACTGAGCAGAGACATATATGTAACAAAAATATGGAGAAGTTCTAATAACTGTATTTTGCATGCCAGCTTTGACAGGACCTACTGGAGATTTAGGTTGATACTGTCATACCATTTAATCTTGAATAAAATACTACAGTGTGAAACATTTCAAATATGCAGGAAGGTATGGAAAGTATTATGACATACAGTTTATATACATCAACCACATGCCTTAAGAAACAAACAAGTACATCCTACATGTTCCCAGAACCGTATGCCAAAAATGGAATGAATCTTCCTTTAGTATAGTATTTATATAAAAATTACATATGGTTAGGAGCATTGACCCTGGAGCCAAATGGTCTGGGTATAAATCTAGTCTCTACCACACAATGAGGTGACCTTAAATAAATCACTTAGCTTTTCCATGCCTTTGTGCATCAATCATAATATGTGCTGATAATAGTTTCTACCTCATAGAGATGTATGGATATAGATTGGGTTTAATATATACCATTCCATTCACAATGATTCTTGATATTTGTAAGAACTTCCTCTCTTGATGAATGGTACCACCTCACTGCCTTACTGCCCAAGCCAGTGACATGTCCCTGGCTTTTCCTCATCCTTGTCCTTGACAGACAATAAATTCTACAAATAATCTATTTGAATCTGTCTCCTCCTTTGAAGTCTCCCTTTTACAGTTTTGGAAATCATTTCTTAAAAGGTCTACTGAAATACTGCTTTTCCCCCCACTCGTATTCCATTTTTCACATAACCTAGAAATTCACCATTTAAAAATTAAATTATAGGAACAAGGGAATAACCTCCCTCTCCTTATTTCTATTCAAGATAATACTAGGAATTTTAGTTAGTATAATAATACACAAAAAGGAAATTAAATGTATATGGGCTGGGAAATAATGTCTGCAACTGACATTATTTTCTATGTAGAAAATTTCAAAGAAACAACAACAAAAATTACACAGCCAATAAGCAATTATAGCAAGGTTGAGGATGCAACATTAATATAGAAAAGTCAATTGCATATATATGTGTGTGTGTATGTATGTGTGTGTGCGTTTGTGTGTGTGTGTATATGAACAATTAGAATTTTAAGACAAAATTCCACTTATAGTAGCACCAAAAATGAAATAGTTATGTATATATCATGCATATACATATATATATGTATGATCTATATACAGAAAACTCTGATGAAAGAAATCAAAGAAGATCTAATCAAATGGAGAGTGACTTCATGTTCATGCATTGAAAGACTCAATATTGTTAAGATGCCAATATCTCCCAACTTGATATATAGATTTATCCCAATTCCAGTACAAATCTTTGCAGGTTATTTTGTAGATATCAGTGAACATAATCTACTTATTCAGTACATATACAGAGAAACATAATTGATTTTTGTATGTTGATTTTTGTCCTGCAACTTTAGTGAGTTCATTTATTATTTCTAATAGTTGTTGTGTGTGTGTGTGTGTATGTGTGTGTGTGTGTCTGTGTCTGTGTCTGTGTATAGATATAAAGTCTTTAGTAAGATCACATGTAAGATCATGTCATCTCCAAACAGAAATCATTTTACTTTTTTCTTTTAGACTTGTATGCCATTTATGTATTTATTTCCTAATTGCTCTGACTAGAGCATCAGTATTATATTGAGTAGAAGTGGTAATAGTGGGCCTCCTTGCAGTGCTTGTTACTTTGGAATAAAATCTTTCAATTTTTCACCATTAAGTATAATGTTAGCTATAAGATTTCATATATGGTCTTTATTATGTTAAGGAAAATTCCTTTTATACCTAGTTTGCTGAGAGTAATGTAGGAGAATATTAAACTTTATCAATTTTTTTCTGCATCTATTGTGTAATGTTTACACAATATTGTGTAATATTTACACTTTATTTTCATTCTGTTAATATGCTACATCACATTAATTAATTTGTATATATTGAACCATCCTTGCATAAATCCCATTTAGTCATGATTATGATGTTTGTATTGTGCTGTTTAATTCTGAGTGCTAGAATTTTGTTGCAGGGGGGTGCTGAATAGGGAAATACCAAAGACTAAGAATATTAACAGAATACTGAAGAAGAACAAAGCTGGAGAACTGACACTATTTGACTTCAGAACTTACTAAAAGAAAAGACTGTGGCTATCAGGACAGAGTGGTATTAGTGCAAGAAGGCACACATATCAATGAAACATAGTAGAAAGCCCCAAAATTGACCTACACAAAAAACATTCAACTGAGTTTGACTAGGGAGGAAAGGTAACTCAATGAATAAAAGATCGTTTTTTCAACAAATGATGCTGGAACAATTAGGTATCTATACTTACAAAAATTATAAAGACAGACCTTATAACCTTTAAACAATTAAAGTAAAATAAATTATAAACACAAATATAAAACACAATACTAGCCAGGCTTGGTGGCTCAGCCTGTAATCCCACTCTTTGGGAGGCTGAGGTGAGTGGATTGCCTAAGCCCGCAGGTTTGAGACCAGCCTGGGCAACTTGGCGAGAACTCATCTCTACAATAAATCAAAAAAAAATTAGCCGGGCATGGTAGCGAGCGCCTGTAGTTCCAATTACTTGGAAGGCTGAGGCAGAAGGATCGTCGGAGCCCAGCAGGTCGAGGCTGTGGTGGCCGGAAGTGTGCCACTGCACTCCAGTCTGAGTGACAGAGTGAGACTCCGACTTAAAAAATAAAAAATAAAAATAAATAAAAATAAAACACAATACTATAAGACTTCTAGAAGAAAACATAAGAGAAAAATCTATTTGACCATGAATTGGATGTAAGATTGTAGGAACAATACTAAAAATATAATCCACAATAGTAAAATTATAAATTAGACTTTATTAACATTAACAACTTTGACTTTATGAAAGCCATAGTTAAGAGACTCAAAAGACAAGTCACAAATTTAGAAAAACTATTTGCGTACCTCCTATCTTATAAAGTATTTGTATTTTAAATATACAAATAATTGAACCAATATCTCACAAAAGAAGGTAAGATAAACACAAGGCTAACAAGCATGAAAAGTTATTTAACATCAAAACCATTATGAAAATGCAAATTACAGCAACAATAAGATGCCACTACACACCTATTAGAATGACTAAAATCCAAAACACTGAACATTGTCAATTCTAACTGTTAGTTGAAATGCAAAATGGTATAGCCACCTTGGAACATAGTTTGGGAGTTTCTTACAAAGCTGAATATAGTTTCATAATATGATCCGGAAGTGGTGCACCTAGGTGTTCACTCAATTGATTAGAAACCTTATATCCACACAAAACATGCATCTGAAGGTTTATAGCAACTTTACTTATAATCATTAAAACATGGAAGCAACCAATGTATCCTTTAATAGGTGAATGGATAAATAAACTATGCTACATTCAGACAACAGAATATTATTCAGCAATAAAAATAAATGAGCTGTCAAGCCACAGAAAACCATGGAATGACCTTAACTGCATATCACTAAGCAAAAGAAGCCAATCTGAAAGTTACATACCACATGATCCCAAATATATGACAGTCTGTAAAAGGCAAAACTATAAGGCAGTAAAACGATCAGCAGTTATCCAGAATTAGAGTGGGAAACTGGTGGATAGTGGTGGAATCCAGATCTCTCATTGTAAAAATGGGAATTTAAAGACAAACCAGGGTAGGCTAGATCAATATATGTGGGAAGAGCTTAGAGTTAGAGATATCAGAATGAACTCATGTTGAGCTTAATATAGACTCAGATTTTTGCATATACAAGGTAGCGACCCCCCCCAAACATCCCCAGGATTATCTTTTGGAGGGTGGACCCCTTGTGGTACACTCAGAATTTATTCCTCTAGATCAAACGATCAACCAAGGTTTTTAATGTGGAAGTTTTGAGGATGAATCACAATTTGTGGAAGAAATGTCCCGAGCTATGACAGATGTCTGGTTCTTCCATCATGTCAATGCACCTGCCGACACTGCACTGAGTGTTCAGCAGTCTGCAACCATGACCAAACTTGGCATGACCCCCTTACCCGACTCTATCTATTCACACAGTCTCACCCCGAGCAACTATTTTGTTTCCCCAGATGAAAAAGGTTTTCAAAGGGAAACATTTTGCCGATGTGGAAGAAGTGAAACAAAATTGGCAGAAGCACTAAAAGGCATTAAGATTAACTAGTCCAAGCAGGGCTCGGTGGCTCAGCCTGTAATCCCGTGCCTTTGGGAGGCTGAGGTGAGTGGATTTCCTGAGCCTGAGGGTTCGAGACCCGCCTGGGCAACTTGGCGAGCCCTTATCTCCACAATAAATAAAAAAATTAGCCGGGCGTGGTATTGCGTGCCTGTAGTTCCAGCTACTTGGAAGGCTGAGGCGAAAGGATCACTGGAGCCCAGCAGGTTGAGGCTGCGGTGGCCAGGAGTGGCCACTGCACTCCAGTCTGGGCCACAGAATGAGACTCCATCTCAAAAAAAAAAAAAAATAGATTAACTAGTCCAAAAACTGTTTACATCAGTGGAAAACCATCTTGATAGGTGTATTGCATCAAACAAAGAGTACTTAGAGTACTTTGAAAGTGACTGAAATTTAAACATGTAAGAATAAATACACAATTTTAATAAATAAATTCCGGGTTTTTGGGGGTCCCCCTTGTAGAAACGTCTATAGATACATGTGTATATGAAGGCTAGTGTATGTCTCCATATACTATTTCCTTGCTCTGCCAACTGAGAAACTCTAAAGAAACAATGAGCACATCTGTCACCCAGAGCTTAGGTTCTAATGTCATTCTTCAATTTAAAAAAAAAAAACAGGATTCCTTGGGAGAATGGCTGATTCTAGTACTGGGGCAGGAAGTATACAAGATGAACCTGGAGCCTCTTGTAGAGCCAGGTAGTAAGGAAGTGCCAGAAGGCAAACCCCACACTGATAGGGGTCTGTCACAGGAATCCGGGAGCCACCAGAAAAGTATCAATGACCAAAAGTTTTTAAAGATTGTTTCCACCAGAAGAGTTTTCCATGACTAGCTTGAACAACAAAGTAAATAAAACAGTATTAGATTATATCCCAAAGTATAAAATATTCATGAGTCTATACAGGTATAAAAAATCTTACATATATTTGTATGTATTTATAAATTTATATTTATGCAGAAGAATTTCTATCAATTTATGTAGATATTCTTTCCTCAGGGAGGGGCCATAAGTCCCATTCCTTAACACATTAGTCATTCATAGTAACTATATTCCAAAAAGTGCAGTGTAGAAACAAGGGGAAAAAAAGAGTATCTTTGTAGAGGAGAAATCTGCAAACACAACTTTGGCCAGGTGACCAAGGTCAATATCAGCAACCATAAACCGTGATGATAGTTCGTATCCTTGATACAATGTGATGAAAACGGTACTTTGCCTCTGTGGTCATTCTTCCAATAACTCATAACCCCAGTCTTATTATGAAAAAATCATCAGGCCAATCCCAACAGACAGTCTTCCTACAAAATATCTGACCAGTGTTCCTCAAAACTACCAAGGTCATCAAAAACAAGAAAATATTCAGAAACTGCTACAGTCAAGAGTAACCTAAGGAGACATGGTGACTAAATCTAACGCGGCATCCTGGATGGGATTCTGGACCAGAAAATGAAGGAAATCTTAATAAAGCATGGATTTTAATAAATAATAATGTATCATATTGGTCCATTAATTGTAACAAATGTACTATATTAATATAAGATGCTAATAATAGGAAAAAGTGGGCATGGAGTATGTGAGGACCCTCTGTGATATTTTCTGAATTCTTTTGTAAATCTAAAAGTGTTCTAAAAAATAAGTCTATCACCAAAATTAAATTAGATACTGAAAATGTCCTTTCAGTCTTTTAATGTTTTCCATTACTTGTAGGGTAAAACTGAAACTCTATCCTTAGCACTGAATAACATCTCGTATCTTTCTCCCCTTTCCAACTCACACTCTGTTCAACACTTGTAGCGGACTTCTCATGTTTCTTCAGACAAACAAAAAACATTATGTCTTCCCACACTTACCTTGGACATATTTTTTCTTCATGACATTCCATTAGCCCAGATCTTTCCTGGCAAATGACTAACCTTTGAAGATTCAATTCAGTTGTTCCCTCCTTGGACAAGTCATCTCTCACCTTCCAAAATGGATTGACTAGGTACCTCTTCTCTGTGCAATGTGGCTGCTACAGAGTGCAACTTAGTCTATCATCTTGCTACCCAGTGTGGTCCCAGACCCACAACAGAAGCATCACCTGGGAACTTGCCAGAAATGCTGAATCTCATCTCATCCCAAACCAACAGAATCAAAAGTGGCATTTTAACAAGATCTCCAGATTATTTATAGCCATATTACAGTTTAAAATGCTTTGAGTCTCTAGAACTTAGTTCCCCCCAAGCCCTTAGCACATGATTCTCTGGTTGTTTTAATTGTCTGTGTCCTTGCCAAGTTATGAAGTCACTGAGGACAAGGGCTACATTTCATTTTTTTTCCCTTATCTCCGATAGGACCACAATATTAGGAACATGCATGGGAACTGAACTGAATTAATGACTGCTCAAAGACACATTACACGAGAGGCTGTATTACAACGTTCTGCAATTTTTATATGTTAATACCTACTACTATATTTTTCCTTGCCAAATTCTGTGAGCAAGCACGAGATAGGCAAGGGTCAGGCTGATGATATACACAGCATCAAATTTATTGTGGACAAAGAGAATTTGGCAGAAAACGGCTTTGCTGTGCAGCTAAGCAGCTTTTTTATACTCTGTCCAAAATGAGGCAGACAAAAAGCCCACCCACAGTTTCCTTTGAGGGGTGGAGATCTGTCTTGTGCTCCCTGCAGGCAGAGTCCAAAGAGAGCAGAAACAGAAGTGCCTGTCACCCGGGCCAGCTTCCTCTCCAAACTCTGTGTCAGCCCTCAGGTTTCCTTCTGTGGTGTCACCCTGATGAAGAAATGAGTGCTTCCACACATAGTGAGAAATTCGGAGGAAAAAAGGAGTGAGTGGGAACAAAAGGAGAAAAACTATGATCTCGAGGAACTCACCCAACTAAACGAAACATCATCCAAATGACACCAAGATAGAACACTAAAAAGTGCTTGACTTTTGGGACAAAACCTGCTGACCTGACCCACTCTGAACCAAACTAGATCCACCCCTGTGGTTTCCAGGTGGTCTAAGATGCCTTGCTCCACCTACAGCCCCAATAAGCTCCCTAAACTGAAGGGTGTGGCCATAATCACAGTCTTAGCTCTTCCAAGGGGCTTATTGTTTTCCAACAACATCTTCTTCTATGACTAGAAAAATAACATAATATGAAATATAATGGCGTCCTTAATCCACTCAGTAAGTATAAACTCCAAGCAACCAGCGCTAATAAGCCAAATTCTGAGGGAGCCAGGAACATGAAAAGATCCTTTAATACAGTCTAATACAAAACTACAAGAGCTCAGTCTTGTTGTTTAAAGAATTATTTAGTTTTTGTCTTTGTCTTTACTATTGAACACACAAAACTTATTTTTCCCCCAAATCTTTGGTAACATATATTATAATATGTATTTGAATAATGTAATATTATAAACTATAATATTATAATACTCTCATACATATTAAAACCCTCAGTTAAGCAGATTTAAGATTCGTGTGTGTGTGTGTGTGTGTGTGTGTGTGTTTGAGTCAAGAGTCTCACTCTGTTGCCCAGGCTGGAGTGCAGTGGCATGCTTACAGCCACTGTAGCCTCAACCTGCTGGGCTCAGGCGATCCTTCCAATTCAGCCTTCCAAGTAGCTGGAACTATAGGTGTGTGCCACCATGCCTGACTAACTTGTAGATTTATTGTAGAGACAAGATCTTGCCATGTTGCCCAGGCTGGTCTCAAACCTATGGGTTCAAGCAATCCTCTCACCTCCACCTCCCAAAGTGCTGGGATTACAGGCATGAGCCACCATGTCTGGCTACATGTGTGTATTATCCTAGGAGATTAAGATAATGATACTCACTATTTATATACATTTTTTAAAAATACACACAGTAAAGTTTATCAACAGCCACCATTTTGAAAGGTGTTATTGCTAATATCGTCATCCAGGGGGAGGGAATTGTCCTCCTGAGGCAGGTGGCTTTACCTATAAGCCCAGCAACCCATCCTGATGCTCAGGTCAACTGCCAGGGCTGGTTTCCCCTGTCCTTTGAAAAAAGATTCATGTTAGCAATATAAGATGCAAAATACTTAGCCTGCCTGCTCATTTGCCTCTAGCAATCATCCTTGGCAGGCATTACTAATTGATCACAGTGGACTTCTGCCTTGATCCAGATGTAGCCTTCTCAACCTAAAACTCAGGGCAGCAACTATTAATTGATTGAATTTTGCATGTGAAGCACAAAACTACCTGATATCCCATGGCCCTCTGTGAGCTGGAAACTTGCTCTCCACCCTGTTTTCCCCCATCCTAACCCAAACACATAGCTTTGTGTAGCTGTCTCAGCAGCCTCTACTTTTGCTGGGTGTGGTCTTTTCTGAGTGTTGGCTCAAAGTCTGGATGTTTTACTATCAGATTGCCAGCATCTAGACGTGTGTGGCATATTTTTGCTACAAAAACAGAGAAACAGGTGAAGGGAGGTGTCAAAAATGAATGTAGGGACTGTGGGAGAAGACCAGGTCTGGGCAAAGAAGATAAGAAGTTGAGGTTTGAGCAATTATTGCTGAGTATTTCTCCAAAGGAAAGAAAATCAGTATACAGAAGAGATGCTGGCAAGGAAATACTATATATGCCATATTCTCCCCGTCCATTCATTTGTTGATGGGCATTTAGGTTGTTCCATATTTTGGCCATTGTGCATAGTGCTGCAATAAGCATAGGAGTGAGTGCAGATGTCTGTTCTAAATGCTGTCCTTTGCAGCACCATGAATGAGCTGGTAGGACATTATATTAAGTGAAAAAGTCAGGCACAGAAAGATAAATATCGCATATTTCAGCTCCACTCATATGTAGAAGCTGAAAACGAATATAAAACCACACAGCTAGTGGAAGGAATGAGTTCTGGGTTCTGGAGCACTGAAGGGAGAATAGAGTTGACAATAACTTATTGTACATTCTCTCTCTCTCTGTCTCTCTGCTCTCTCTCTCTCTCTCTCTGTCTCTCTCTGCTCTCTCTCTCTCTCTCTCTCTGCTTTTAGTTGGAGTGTAGTAATGCGGTCATAGCTCACTACAGTCTCAAATTCCTAGGCTCAAGCAATCCTCTTGCCTCAGCCTCCCAAGTAGCTGGGATTCAATCATGCACCACCACCCCTTGCTAGTATATTTTCAAAAAGCAAGAAAAGAAGATTCGGAATGTTCCCAGCACAAAGAAATGATAAACATTTGAGGGGATAGATCTGCTAATTACCCTGATTTGATCATTGCATGTTGTATACATGTATCAAAATATCACTCTGTATCCCATAAATATGTACAATACTATGTGCTAGCTAAAAGTAAAAGGGAAAGAAGAACAAAAGCTCTGAAGCCAAAATAACAACAACAAAAGTTCAGATTTGAACTGAGCAAGACTGCGGTATCTGTGAGGCATTTTCTCTGGCAACGCCCTCCACAACAGTGCAGACTCCAGACCCCAGAAGGACAGGAACATCATGTGGGTCAGAACAGGTCGGGAGCTCACACAGGACCAGTCAGTACTTGTCAATGGAGGGTGAATTTAGGAGCCCATGGCAAGTATGTGTTTGGAGAGTAGAAGGGTCTGGATTAGCACCAAGGATATGAGAGGCATCAAGGTAAAGTCACCAAGTAAAGCCCTGGGGGAATAGAAAATAACTAGGTAATATTCATCCCTTATCAGTGAAAATGCTGGAAAACAGCTTTATCATTTTATACAACCAAAGCTGAAACTACAAGGAAAACTTGGACTTTTGCTCTTTGAAGTGAATTAATTGGCCATACACTATATGACCATTTATTGACTGTGTTTTAAAAGTATAAATATCCACAGGCCTCTCAAAACTTAATTGATGGACTTGTTATTTATACTAAGCTACTGTCCCACATAACATAGACAACATCCCATTGAGACTAAAATATGTCAAGGATAAAGTTCTTTGAAGAGCTATATACATAATAATATGATAATTAATATGTATAGTACTATATATCATAATACTTTTATATTATATTGTATTATATTATATTATATTACATTACATTACATTATGAGGGGGGACCCAAAAAGACAGAATTATTTTTTGGAGGGCAGGCCCCTTGTAGTACAGGCTTCTCCCACCAGGTAAGTGCTCTAGGAAGCCATCAACATCAGTGTACCAGCTAGCGTTGTTGTGAGTGGCTGCATTTGGTTTCAGTTAATTTTTTTATTTTTTTATGTTTTGGAGATTCTTTCAACAAGTTTGCCTATTTCATGGTGGGTGATTTACAAACACAGCTGCCCACACAGTGCTGAGAGTTCAGTTGTCCTTGACCAAAAACAGCATGGCACCCATTCCCCACCCTCCCTATTCACCCACTCTCACCCCCAGAGACTTTTTATTTTTGTTTCCCCAGATGAAAAAAGTTCTCACAGGGAAATGTTTTGCTGATGTGGAAGAGGTGAAACAAAAACAGCAGAAGCACTAAAAGGCAACAAAATTGATGAGTCCAAAAATTGTTTTGAGCAGTGGAAAAAGCGTCTCAATAAGTGAATTGCGTCAGACGGAGAGTACTTTGAAGGTGACTGAAGTTTAAACATGTAAGAATAAATGCACAATTTTTAATAAATAAATTTCGGTTTTTGGATCCCCCTCGTATTATGTTATAAATGTATTTATAAAAATAAAGCAGGGCAAAATATCTTTGGGAAATCAAAGGCATTAGAACCACAAGCCCACTGTGAATGCCCACATAGCTAATAACCGTGTCCAAGTTCAGGCAGGCTGGAGACTTCGGTAAGGATTTGGAACAGATCTCTCAGGACTTTGACTCCTGTGCAAACTCCCATCCAGGTCTGATGATTACCATTAAGATAACCTACTCCAACACAGTGCCCCAAGAAAAGATTGCAAGTATTTCTATAATTTTTAAAAAAATAAAGCACAGTCCGTACATTGAACTATACACGGAATTAAACATTGTTAAATTATGAAGGCAAATTCTTTAGGAAGATAACGCATTTTGACTGTACCTTTTGAAACGGTAATTAGATGAATCTGTTACACAAGATTTTCATCAATTACTCATCTTAGGTTTATTTACCAGTGTCTCCACAACAAAATCTCCTGAATGCCAACGTGTCACTAACATGACAAAGCTGAGGCCACTGGGAAAATACAACTTAAAAATAAAATATTATTCTTGAGGAAGAAAAAAAAATGTTGATCCAGCAATAAGCATGTTATCCCTAGGCATTTCTCAGGGACTTGGTCACCAGATGGGAGATTCGGCCCATGGTGAACTCTTTCCTGTGGCCATTAATCCCTAGAAGATCCCTGGGAGTTTGCTTTGTCATGTAATTAATCACACTCTAGGCCTGTAGTCTAGATGTTTAGTGTGGCTTTATTTACAAGAGTAGGAAAGAGAGAAAGAAAGCTTCTGAGTGTCATGTGAGCAGTGGGGGGGGGGGGGGGTGAGAGGGAGAGCTGGGAGAAAAAGAGAAAACAGAAAGGAAGAAAATAAATCTAAGGGGCAAACATATGGGGAAATGACCAAATTATGTTATAGTCACATGATAGAAACTATATGCCTGCCAAAATTGTCTTTTCAAAAAATGTAATATAGTAGAAAAATCTTTCTAGTAAAATATTAAATGTTTTAAAGCAGAATTTAAAGTAGTATATACCAGATAACTGCAATTTTATTTTAAAACATTTATAGCAAACAACTATAAGAAGGAAACTTAATAGCAATTATATCCTGGTAAGAATATTTGTGGATTATTTTTATTTTCCTCTCTGTGTCATTCTGTATTTATTATTCTGTATTACTCTCCAAATAGACATGTATTACTTTAAAAGTAAAATAACAAACTTTATGTATATTAAAAACATGTGGCTATCTTTTGTATTTTTTAAAGACATGTAAAATATCCAACCAAAGTTTAAAATTGTGATGTGTTGGGGCTCAGAACAGATACCCTCCAAATATGATGTTTTGCCATGTTGAACTGAAGAAGCCTCAAGATCCCTCTAGCCTTCCTCCTTTCCCGCCCACCACCTACACCAAAGAATAGAATAAAGCTATTCTCTGAAGTTCCTTATCTGCCTGAAGTCCAGACCCACCAAAAAAACAATTACTTCCAGTCCCTCCCATGAGTTTTCATTAACTGAACGCTTATCACAGGAAGGAAGACCGAAGTCTGTCAACAAATCTGGACTTGTCACAAACCACTGTCCATTCTGCAGGTCCCATAGACTTTGTCCCAGACCACTGTATGTTCTTCAAGTCCATTGAATTCTTACTAGTGATTATATATTGCCCCACACCAGAATTCTTCTCCCTCCTCCCATAACCTATTTGACCAGGAGCCAAGCTCCCATTCTTCTGTAATCTCAATATGGTAAGTAAGCTTCTGCACCCCACCATGGGGGTTGGGTCTACATTCTGAAGGCTCTTGGGTATATGGATTAAATAAATTAGCATGTCTTTTCTCCTATTAATCTGTCTTTTGTGAGTCAAAATTTCAACAAAACTTCAAAGGCCAAGGGGAATCTTTGGGCCCTTACAGATGTTTCTTTCTCAACAACAGAAAGATAACTTAAGTTACTAACATATGCTTCAAATACATGTGATATATGCTAATCAGGAATCATTAATATATGCGATATGTATTAAACAGGATTCACAGAACCCATGGAACTTGATATGGTGTCTATTTAGAGTCTAGTATATCTGATCATCTCTTAAAATCCAACATATTAAGAGACAATAACAGTAATATCACCAAAAATGAGTTTTTAAAGTATAAATATTCATAGGCCCTCCAAAATTTTATTGATGGTCTTGTTATTTATACTAAACTATTTTCCTATGTAACAAGAGCCACCAGAAAGAAGGGAAACATATGCATGCTTTCAATCATATCGGGAAATGTTTTTAGGTGATGCTGGTGTCTACAACACAGTTTTATTTCTTGACCTCTTCATCTCTGTCTGGTGAGACAGTCCCATAAGAGCTGGGAGACTGACTGATTGTTGAGGCTGAATAGTGGGTCAGATAACGTAGTGCTGTGTGCACAGGTGAAGGCTCCAGGATCCCAGCAGGGACACTCTTTCTTTCTTTTTTTTTTGTTTTTTAGAGTTGGAGTTGGAGTCTCACTCCCTTGCCCAGGCTGAAGTGCAGTGGCACACTCCCAGCCACCGCAGCCTCGACCTACTAGGCTCTGGTGATCCTTCCACTTTAGCCTTCCAAGTAGCCAGAACTACAGACACATGCTACCACGCCCAGCTAATTTTTGATTTATTGTAGAGACGAGGTCTCCCCAAGTTGCCCAGGCTGGTCTCAAACCCGCGGTCTCAGACAATCCACTCGCCTCCACCTCCCAAAATGCTGGGATGACAGACTGAGCCACCGAGGTCAACCAAAACTCTCTTTCTACTCTCTTTCTGTTGTTTCACTCTTCCTGACCACCAAAGAGTCCTGGGGCCTCCACCTTATTCCCCAGGGATCTCCATGGGCCATGCACAGAGCAGGACAGAAATGGTGATCTGATGACAGTGTGTTTTCCAACACCATTTCAAAATTCCAGAGTGTTCACACTCTCTCCAAAGCTTCCCTCTCGTCCCAGAGGCCACCCCATCCCACACTTTGCAAAAGCCACTGCTACAGCAAGTCACATTAGGGCAAGAGTGGAGCACTGGGGACATCTCCTATGTTCCCAGCTTCCCACTTGGGTGCTGGCTGCTTTAGGACTGAACAGAAATTGTTTAGTCAGAACCAGGCTATGGGGAAAAGTGCTGAACAGAGATGGACCAACCATCACAGCATCAGTTCCACACTCATCTGCTAATTAGGGCATTTAAATTCTCCAATGGGGCAACCCCTCCAGGTCCCTTCCCACTGTGGGAGCTTTTCGGTCCTCTCAATAAATCCTGCTTTCTCAAATAACAACAATAATAATAATAATAATAAAGTCTCCAATGGCTGGGAGTGGTGGCTCAAGCCTGTAATCCCAGTACTTTGGGAGACCGAGGCCAGAGGATTGCCTGAGCCCAGGGGTTCAAGATCAGCCTGGGCAACTTGGTGAGACCCCTTCTCTACAATAAATCAAAAAATTAGCCGGGCATGGTGGTATGCCAACTGGCTGGAAGGCTGGGGAGAAGGAACCCCTGAGCCCAGCAGGTTGAGACTATGGTGACCATGAGTGTGCCACTACATTCCAGTCTGGGCAGCAGAGTGAGACTCCAACTCAACAAAAGTAAAAATAAAAGTCTCCAATGGACTCAAGCTGCTCTGGGAAGCCATTCCTCCATCCTTGAATGAAGGACTTCTATTCTTTTCTTTTTTTTTTTTTTTTGAGTTGGAGTCTCACTCTGTCGCCCAGACTGGAATGCAGTAGCACACTCCCGGCCACTGCAGCATTGACCTGCTGGGCTCAGGCGATCCTTCCACCTCAGCCTTCCAAGTAGCTAGAACTACAGGCACACACTACCACACCCGGACCCGGCTAATTTTTTGATTTATTGTAGAGATGAAGTCTCGCCAAGTTGCCCAGGTAGGTCTCGAACCTGCGGGTTCAGGCAATCCACTCACCTCAGCCTCCCAAAGCGCGGGATTACAGGCTAAGCCACCGAGCCTGGCTTTTTTTTTTTTTTCTCTTTAAAGGGGGTTGGGTGCAGAGGGTAATGGAAATGATTAAAAGGACTCAATCATGAGCAGCCATTTGCCATTGCCTTGCTAGACTCTGGTGTGCTAGTGTGGCCCTGTGTTCTTTGAACTATGGCTGTTGCTATGCTTCCTGGCTTTTGGTTCTCCTCCCTTACCTTGGGGAGGTAAATCTTCTCTC
>NW_007252150.1:501161-522646 GCF_000164805.1 Carlito syrichta
TTTTTTTTTTTTTTTTTGAGTTGGAGTCTCACTCTGTTGCCCAAACTGGAGTGCAGTAGCACACTCCCGGCCACCGCAGCCTTGACCTGATGGGCTCCAGTGATCCTTCCACCTCAACCTTCCAAGTAGCTGGAACTACAGGCACGTGCTACCACATCCAGTTAATTTTTTGATTTAATGTAGAGATGAGGTCTCATCAAGTTGCCCGGGTGGGTCTTAAACCCGCGGACTCAGGCTATCCACTCACCTCAGCCTCCCAAGGTGCTAGATTACAGGCTGAGCCACTGAGCCTGACTAGGACTTCTATTCTTGACCATTGACTTACTATGGCTCTGCTCTGACCTGGCTAGCTCACTCTACCTGTCTAAGTGCCAATCTACCTAGCCATCATCTATCTACCCTGGGACTTTTAACATTGTGACCATGTACCCAATTTATCACTCTTGTAAAAATATCCAATGGACTTCTAATACCATTGGGCAGTTCTTTTCAAAGTCTGGTCACCAAACCAGCAGCGTCAGAATTACATGGGAACATGTTAGAAATGCAAAACTGTGAGTTTTACCCCAGACCTACTGAATTAGAAACTCTGTGAGTGTGTAATAAGTCATCCGGTTGATGCTGATTCATGCTTAAGACAGAATTATTTCCACAGGGATTTAATATGACCCATCATGCATTAAAAATAAAAAAAAAAAAATATATATATATATATATATATATATAATATATAGATATACGCTCTTTTTTAATAGTTGGAATTTTTTTTTTTAATTGGAGTTTCACTCCGTCACCCAGGCTGGAGTGTAGTGACACGCTCACGGCCACACCAGCATCGACCTTCTGGGCTCTGGCGATCCTTCTGCCTCAGCCTTCCAAGTAGCCAGAACTACAGGCATATGCTACCATGCCCAGTTCACTTTTTGATTTATCATAAAGACGAGGTCTTGCCACATTGCCCGGGCTGGTCTCAAACCCATGGGCTCAGGCAATCCACTTGCCTCAATCTCCCAAAGTGCTGGGATTGCAGGCTGAACCACCGAGCCCAGCCAATAGTTGGGAATCCTATATCATTTTTTTTTTGTTCTTTGCACTCCTCTTCCACAGATTTTTATAATGTAATACATTTTTTTCAGTCTTGAGCGTATTTTATTAGTTACTTTATCATACTTCTCTGGAAAAAAATTACACATAAATTATCATTAAAAATGTTTTCTCTGTCTATAACATTCTAAATCTTAAGCATTTCTTGCAACTGAGTTATTGCAATTGCATCATTACATAAATAATTGATGAAAACAACATGATAAAACTTTTGATAAATATTATTTAACAAAAATAAAACAATAACAATTTCATTTTCTGATAAGCTGAGTATCTCTTTATTTTCAGTAGTTCATATATCCTTTGATAGAGTAATCATCTTGCTTACTGCACAAATGAGCTGTGAGTCAGCATCAATTAGATTCTTATTTAATGCTAAGTGTTGAAAAACTGTGTTTGCATAAATAAGTAGATGGAAATAGAAGTTTTGTTAAAACAGTTTTTCATTCAATTAATCAAAATTTTTCTAAATTATAAAGCAATTTAGCACCAGAAATTATTATATTTTTAAGACCTAAAAATATGACTAAGACCTTTAACTTTGTTGAAGCAAAGAATTGGAATCTATCTAACTGGTGACAGTTAGACCTTGTTATTGAAAGCATTTAAAAAGGGGGCAAAAGACATGAATAGACACTTCTTAAAAGAAGATATACGGGCAGCCAACAGACACATGAAAAAGTGCTCAGCCTCACTCATCCTCAGAGAAAATGCAAGTCAAAACCACATTGAGATACCCCCTAACCCCAGTAAGAATGGCCATCATTAATAAAACAAACAACAGAAGCTGGCAAGGATGTGGAGAAAAAGGAATGCTTCTACACTGCTGGTGGGAATATAAACTAGTGCAATCTCTCTGGAAGACAGTGTGGCAATTTCTGAAAGAACTAGAATTGGACCTTCCATATGACCCAGTAATTCCCCTACTAGGAATATACCCGGAGGAACTCAAATAATTCTACAAAAAAGATACCTGCACATGTATGTTTGTTGTAGTTCTATTCACAATAGCTGAACTGGATTTAAAAAATGTGGTACATATACACAATGGAATATTATGCAGCCATAAAGAAAGACAAACATATGGACTTCGCAGCAACTTGGATGGATTTAGAGTCAATCATACTCAGTGATTTATCACAGAAACAAGGAACAGAGTACCATATGTTTTCACTCATAAGCGAAACTTGAACAATTATAATACTGTAAGAAAGGGATTGGCAGTGGTGAGAAACTGTGGGGAGGGGAGTGGGATTGGCAGTTGAGGGAAACTACTAGGGGAGGGAGGGGCATATCTCATCAACATGGGTACCTGCATAATCAATGTTTGTATACTTAACCCTGAATTGTACTCCACATCTTTATAATAAAAAAGAAAGCATTTTTGTAATTTCTGAAATTTATATCCCCCCAAAATATTGATGAAGATTTATCAAATGACTTTCCTGAAGTGATACCTTGCTTAACTTGGTATACTCCAAAATATTTGGGAAAATTAGATTTTTGAATTATTTTATAGTATCATGACTCTAAAAGAAAAATATCCAGGCCTATGATGATGGCCAAACAAGGTGTGCACTCAGCAACTTCAGGTTAAGGGACTAATATTGCATGGGCTCTAATACAAATGGCAGTCCCTGTGTATGCACGATATGGTAGCCCTAAATTGCTTTTGTCTTGTCAGGTACTTCAAATATATTCTTATTAAAATTAAGAACAAAGCCGGACTCAGTGGCTCAGCCTGTAATCCCGCACCTTTGGGAGGCTGAGGTGAGTGGATTGCCTGAGCCCGCGGGTTCGAGACCCGCCTGGGCAGCGAGAACTCATCTCTTCAATAAATAAAAAAATCAGCCGGGCATGGTAGCACATGCCTGTAATTCTGGCTACTCGGAAGGCTAAGGAGGAAGGATCGCCGGAGCCCAGCAGGTCGAGGCTGCGGTGTCCGGAAGCGGCCACTACACTCCAGTCTGGGCGACAGAGTGAGACTCCAACTCAAAAAAAAAAAAAAATTAAGAACATAACTCAGTTTGTGGAAACACAGCCTTCATGCTCTCTAATTAGTCAAATGAGTCATCATTCTCAACCCAATCAAGTCAGCCTTAATATCTGTCAGAGAAATTTTTTTTAAAAAGAGTCTGACTTAATTTTTAATTAAAAGTGTTGATATGCAGCCCTTGACCAACCATCTTAGTTTTGAATTTGAAACCGAAGACAGAAAGATGAATAAGAATGAGATGCTTGATGTAAATTACCGACTGATGAAACAAGGGGTAATGTCCTTATGTACTAATAATCCCTTTGCCTCGGTTGTCCTGGCTGTCCTGGTCCTCATCCTCCTGAGCAAAGAAGGAGTCCTTTGCCAACAATCAGGGCACAGAAGCTCATTAAAAAACAAAACAAGCCAAGCACCCTTTCCACTAACCACTCTACCAAGGCTCTAAACACAGGTCATTCAAAAACAGGCTGAAGCTCTTTTTTCTAATACCATGCCTCACTCTTTACAGAAATAGGTGTAATCCAGGGAGATAAACCAGGTCCTGTGGGGGTTGGTGCACCATCAGGGGTTAAATCGTGATACCCAGAAAGATACGTCCACTTCCTAACCTCCAGAGCCTGTGAATGTGACCTTATTTGTAGATGTAATTAAGTGAAAGATCTCAAGCTGAGATCATCCTGTATTATACTGGTGGCCCCTAGATCCAGGCACAAGTGTCCTCATAAGAGACACACACGCCGGGCTCGGTGGCTCAGCCTGTAATCCCGTGCCTTGGGAGGCTGAGGTGAGTGGATTGCCTGAGTCCGCGGGTTCGAGACCCGCCTGGGCAGCGAGACCTCATCTCTACAATAAATCAAAAAATCAGCCGGGCGTGGTAGTGCATGCCTGTAATTCCGGCTACTTGGAAGCTTTGGCGGAAGGATCGCCGGAGCCCAGCAGGTCGAGGTTGCGGTGGCCGGAAGCGGTCACTGCACTCCAGTCTGGGCGACAGAGTGAGACTCCAACTCAAAAAAAAAAAAGAGACACACAGAGGGAGGCAGATACATGGGGAGCAGAATAGCAGGTCATTTGAAGACAGAAGCAAGATTGGAGTGATGTAGCCATGAGCCAAGGAACACTGGAAGCCACCAGAAGCCGGAAGAGGTGAGGAACGCTTCTCCCCGAGAACTCCCAGAGAGAGTCTAACCCCGACAAAATTCATTCCTATAAAACCCAATGGTTCCAGATATTCTTGAAGTGAGAAGACCATCAAAGGGCTACATACCTGGTCACATAATTCAGTTAACCGTTAAGACGCTCACACAAATTGCACTTTTTACCATCCACTGCCAATATGAAATACTGGACCAAAGCGCCCTGGAATTCCTCATGTATCTTGCGTTGGATCATAAATAATGTTGCTTTTGAGATCACAAGGAATCATCTTCATAGAACAACGAGAAGACCTTCTCTCAGGTCTGCATACCAAATAGCCAATATCCACCCTTGAATCAGAATAAGCATTTCTGTTGGATGGACACCAGGGATTCCATGACACAGCGTGCTTTCCTATGTGTGGTGTGGATACAGCTTTGCTGCTCACCTTTCTGTATATCAGCCTCATTCTGATCCTATCTTATTTTTTTCTTTACCCTGAATCCTCCTCCCCCGCCCCCCTTTTAAAAAGTATCTACTAAGGGAAATGACATTAACAAAGAACATTTGAGGCACATACTGAAGCGGATTCACCTGGCTTATCTGTTTAGCGCTTTCTTGTTGAACATAAACCATTCCCTCTCATCTTCTTATACTCCCCTCCTCCCCTCTCCCATCCAACAACCCCTGTCTCTCTCTCTCTCTCTCTCTCTCTCTCTCTCTCTCTCACACACACACACACACACACACACACACACACACACACACACACACACTCACACTCACACACACAAACACAACTGTTTCCAGAAGAAGAGCTTTCAGAGGCTGCTCCTCCTCATGGATGGACCTCTCTTGGCGTAAGCAAAAGACTCTGCAAACACTGATGGGTGAGAAAACATGCAGTTTTTGATTTTTTTGTTTCTGTGTTAATTTGCTTAGAATAATGGCCTCCAGCTGCATCCACGTTGCTGCAGAGGACATGGGAGCTAAATACTGGGGACACACAGGCATAATACCGATGGGAACAACAGACCCTGGGGACTTCTAAAAGGGGAAGGGGGAAGGAGAAGGAGGCAAGGGTTGAAAAACTGTCTATTAGGTACTGTGATCACTATTTGGGTGATGAATTCAATAGAAGCCAAACCTCACCATCACGCAATATGCCCATGTAATAAACATGCACTCCTTGAATCTAAAAAAAAAATGAGTGAAGTTGAGATGACTTTCTGCCTTCAGCTCATAAAGTAAACAATAAATAGATATTACTATAAATCCAGATGGAAACATAGAGTGTACAATGACTCTTTTAACAGTTAAGCTTCTTGTAGTCATTTTTTTTTTTTTTTTGAGTTAGAGTCTCACTCTGTCATCCAGACTGGAGTGCAGTGGTGCTCCCAGTCACTGCAACCTTGAACCGCTGGGTTCTAGTGATCCTTCCGCCTCAGCCTTCCGAGTAGCCAGAATTACAGGCACGTGCTACTATGCCTGGCTGATTTTTTGATTTATTGTAGAGATGAGGTCTCACCAAGTTGCCCAGGCGAGTCTCAAACCCGCGGGCTCAGGCAATCTACTCACCTCAGCCTCCCAAAGCGTGGGATTACAGGCTGAGCCACCGAGCCCGGCTCTTGTAATCATTTTTAAAAGCTTCTCCAAATCTGTTGTTTTAATAGAGAGGCATAATCAGCAGACAGATACATTTTTTACATTTCCTATTATCTGCATCCCTTGTCCAATAGTACTCTGTTATGATGCTTTCTGTACCTAAAGTAAAATTTCCAATTACATTGCCTCTAAAAAAAAAAAAAAAAAACCAATGGTCATACAGTCAGCAGTTAACTGATGCTTGGGTCCACTTGAAGATTGGTTTGTATACTGTGTTGGCTGTTAGATAGCAGTTTAAATAATAACATGGCCTGTCGTTATCATGTTCAACAACAATTTGGAATGCAATACATTACAATAGAATTAAGCTGGCTATTATAACTCAATAACCCTCACCTCCAGGTGTATCTTCAAAGAAATTACAAAGGTAAATTGAGAAGAAGGAGCTTTTTATTTTTTCCCCTGAGAGGCATCCAATTTTAACAAAGCTATTACCTGTTACCACACAGGGAAGCATCTCCTTAGTAATTTACAAAGGAAGATTTGTAACTAATTAGATCCCCTTTACCAAAATTAATACACAAATGAATCACAAAATTGACCCTTTTAAGTGTAGCATCAAAGATGTGTGTAGCTGTTGACAAGAACGCAAATGATAAATTGTAACAATTGGAACAAACAAAATCAAATGAGTTTTTAATGCATGAAAATGTGGAAGAAATTAAGAGGAGATCAAAGGGAATTGATTTTCAAACAAGGAATAAACCCAAAGTGACTTCTTGTCTTTTGCTTACAGGCTACCAAACCAGGGCCTTGAAAACAATGTTTTCTTCCATAACAGAGGTAAAATAATAAGAAAATGGAATTTTGCTACCCTACTTATAAAACAAAGGTTTTCTTAATTTTGGCTTCAAGCATTTTAATAGGTGTCATTTTTGTCTTTGAAGTGTATTTTCTCCTTTTGCCATCCACAATTCTGTGACAGGAAACTGTCAAAGGCCCATTTTCTTTCTAATAGGTTTCTATTGTCCAATCTTGATTCTAAATCCTTCTGTATTATTTTATTTTAAATCTGGTTTTATAAGTCATGTTATTTGCCAAGAAAGTTACATCAGTCTTAGCATAAACATTGAGGAAACTGGTATATGAAAATTTTCTTAAAAATTAGTGAAACAATTATTCATGAATTATTTCTCTCATATTGCTTAATTAGTTTGGTTTTGATCATTAACATCCCATGGAAGTCATTAAAGGGATTTTTCTCTTTTCTGTAGAATCCACTGAAGTTTTCATTTTATCATTTTATTTCACTAGTTCACCATTAGAGACCTTTTCTCAAATCCATGACATTGTTCAGAGTCATTTCTGAGGTCTAGGATTAGATTAAGTAATACATTAAGTGATACAATCCTTTCTCCTTCCAATTCATGATTAGCAGTGTTTCTGTTTTTGTTTTGAGATAGGGCGTCATTCTGTAGCCCAAGCTGGAGTGCAGTGACCCTATCCAGGCTCACTGCAGGCTCCACCTCCTGGTCTCAAGTGATCCTCCCATCTCAGTCTCTCAAATAGCTGGGACCACCAGGGCACACCACCATGCCCAGCTAATTTTTATTTTTTGTAGAGATGGGTGCTTTCTATATTACCTAGGTTGGTCTCAAACTCCTGGACTCAAGCAACCTCTTGTCTCAGCCTCTCAAAATTACAGGCATGAGCCACCACACCTGACCAGCAGTGTTGATTCAGAGTTAGCCACCTGTGTCAAACCTCAGGGGTACTGTGTATCTGCTGTAGGATTCAAGGAGGATGCTCACCAATTTGAGACCTTTTCCCATCTGTCAAAAGGAAGAATTGAGTAAATAAAACAATTCAGTTATTCATGCCTAGTGCTGAAAACATGAAAAGCTCCTAACATTGCTACTATTTTAGCTGCATTTACTATAATTAGTAGAAACATGATTATTGCTTTTGTGGCTTTAGTTGTCATCTTGCTGTAGTACTGAGAAAACCTCGTTTCCCTTCTCAATAAAACAACCTTAGAGATACAGGGAAACACGAACATTTATTAAAAAGAAAAGCAAAAAGAACACCTGGGACTAGAACTAAGTCAAACTTAGTTCTAACTAAGTCTAATCTTCTATTTCTAGCATTTGAAAGAAGTTTGTACCAATGCTAAGACAGATGAAACTGGGTTAAGATAAATTCAGACTTAAAGCAAGGTTGGATGACCTTTGATAATCCCAACAGAGTCCACTAAGGAGAGTAGAGAGAGATGAGCCTAGATGCTGCATATAGAAACTCTGAAGATCAACAAACCCCCTTTGAATATCTAAAAAGCTACTTATTTGTACCCAGCGGGGTGGCAAGTAAGACTGTATGGAGTCCAGAGACTCAAAATTAGGAAAATGGTAGGTCTTCATGGCGTGCCCCGAGGAAAGACCCCACGTGCAAGGAAGGTCTGTGAGAAAGTCTTTGAGCAAGGGCAAGGGGGACATCATCTTGAGGCTGCAGCAAGGGGACATACCTCAGTTAAATAGTAACCAGAACAATGGAAGCCTGACTCACAATGGTGTATGGGAGAGGCAGAACAAGAGGCAGTTGGAAGACATAAGAAGAACTAAGAGAGAAACTTCCATGAGAAGGAAGCTGAGGGAAATGAAGACAGATTACATGATTTCTTTAAAATTGTGTGATAAAAACACATTAGAAAAAGTAATGAGCCACATTAACAGGGTGAAAAATAGAGTAAATTATATGCTAGATGAATTTATGTGGGCTGCTGGTCATGCAGAAGAAAAGACAAGCAAGACCAAAAACAGTAATTTAATGAATAACCTGTTTGGAAAGTTTCAGATTATGTTAACAAAGCCAACAAAACATTTGCAGTTTTTCCTGTGACCTAGTAGAGTCAAGGTAAAGGCAAGTTTTCAGTATTACCTTTAAAAATAAGAGATTAAACGATTTTGGGGAAAAATCAAAATTATAAAGTAATTGACATGGCTTTTGGTTTAAAATGAAATTAAAACCATAATTATAAGCTATAAATGTATTAGTAAAAAGGAGAATAAAATATATAAAAGTTAAAGCATATAGCTAAGTATATAATCAGATAAAAATTCATGACCTTAAATACTTTCATTACAAATGAGATAAAATAAGGACAAATGAACTAAGTAATCTACTAAAGAAGTTCAAAAAAAAAACCAAAACAGCAAAACACAGAAAGGAGGAGGAGGAGACAGTAAAGAAGGAATGGAAGGAGGAAGAAAGAAAAAGAAAACAATTTCCATGGAAATCTTTGAATTAGAATTAAATCTAAAATATGCCTTTCTTCATAAAAAAGAAAACAACTTCTTGAAAAACAATTTAATTTCAGAAGATGTCTTTTCATTAAAACGACATCATCTTGAAACAAAAACGACATAAAGCAAAAATTTTAAAAATTTCCAAAAGACTATTGTCCCTTAAAACACAAAGAGGCCGGGCTCAGTGGCTCAGTCTGTAATCCCAGCACTTTGGGAGGCCTAGGTGAATGGATTACCTCAGTCTGCAGGTTCAAGACCAGCCTGGGCAACTTGGCAAGACCTCATTTCCACAATAAATCAAAAAGAGTAGCTGGGCGTGGTAGTGCGCACCTATAGTTCCAGCTACTTGGAAGGCGGAGGCGGAAGGATCGCCGGAGCCCAGCAGGTTGATGCTGCGGTGGTCGGGAGTGTGCCACTGCACTCCAGTCTGGGCAACAGAGTGAGACTCCAACTCAAGACAAAAACAAAAAAAAACCCACAAAATTTTGTTTAAGTTCAAAGAATGCTACATATAGTATTCTATAATATCAAAATAAAATCCTAATTTGTTTTTAATAAAATAAATTATTTTCTGAGAATATACCAAACACATACACACGTGCATATATAAATATATAATATGTAAATATTAATATATAATATATAATAATTGAGTGAAGCAGAGACCACAAACAAAAGAAAGAAACTGCATGCCATAAAGCCTTAAGAGCTATACCATCTTACAGATTTGTTATTTGAACCTTCAAAGAAAGGGATAGTCCATGCAATATACAAATTATTAAGAGGATAGAAAAATAGAACCAGATTACTTAATCTATTTTATCAAGCTAGTAGAGATGCATTAGGCCAATGGGTAAAAAATATAATACAAAATAAAGTTCAAGTCCAATTACATTTGGAAATATGGATGGTGAGCACAATTTAATTATACACGAAAAAATCATCCACCTGATAAGGATTATTGATCCCATTAATAAGACTAGTTTAGTATTAGGAAATCTATTATACAATTTATACATTATGAGATCCAATATGAAAAACTAAGAGTCAAACTATTTGCCAAAAAGAAAGTTCATTGAATGTTAACACTGCTATTTTTTTAAAGTGCAATGAACATCAAATAGAAGAATACTTTGTAAATATGATGTTTTTAAAAGTCTAAAGTCAGCAGTTATTACACTTAATTTTTATTATTTTATTTTATTTTATTATTTTATTTTTTTGACTATTATTTTTTATTTATTTTTAAGACAATATATTTTTCCTTTATTGCACGGCTTTAGAAATAATTTTTTTAATCAATATTTTTTATTATGATATTGTAGGGTACAGTTAAGGGTTAGGTATACAAATATGCTTCATTCAGTCCCCCTTGTTGATAAGAGGTGTCTCCCCATCCCCAGGCAGATATTTACTACCGTTAATCCCATCTCCCTTCCCCTCCACCCCATAGTTTCCCACCACTGTCAGTCATTTTCTTAAAGTATTACCTTGGATGTTTAAGGTCCACTATATGAGTGAGAACATGTGATACTCAGATCTTTGTTTCTGTGAGAGGTCATTCAGTATTATAGACCCTAGTTCCATCCAGGTTGCTGCAAAATTCATGAATTTTGTTCTTTTTT
This sequence comes from Carlito syrichta, assembly GCF_000164805.1. NCBI lineage: Eukaryota > Metazoa > Chordata > Mammalia > Primates > Tarsiidae > Carlito > Carlito syrichta. The sequence continues at coordinate 511,928 of NW_007252150.1, forward strand.
AGGGCTGCATAGTATTCCATCGTGTATATGTGCCACATTTTTTTAATCCAGTCCTCTTTTGATGGACAGCATGGTTGCTTCCAGGTTCTTGCTATTGTGAACAGTGCTGCGATAAACATATGTGTGCAGGTATCTTTTTGATAGAGTGATTCGTGTTTTTCAGGGTATATTCCCAGTAGGGGGATTGCGAGGTCATATGGGAGGTCAATATTTAGAGCTTTTAGAAATCACCATACTGTTTTCCACAGAGGTTGTACTAGTTTGCACTCCCACCAACAGTGTAGAAGTGTTCCCTTTTCACCAAACCTTCTCCAGCAACTGTTATTTTTTGAGTTATTGATAGTTGCCATTCTGACTGGAGTTAGGTGGTATCTCAGTGTGGTTTTGATTTGCATCTCCCTGATGATTAGTGAGGTTGAACATTTTTTCATGTGTCTGTTGGCTGCTCGGATGTCTTCCTTTGAGAAGTGTCTGTTCATATCTATTGCCGATTTTATAATGGGGTTGTTTATTTTTTCTTTTCAGCACATTTGAGTTCCTTGTAGATCCAAGATGTTAAGCCTTTGTCAGACCTGGAGTTGGCAAATACTTTTTCCCAGTCTGTAGGCTGTCTCCCTGCTCTCTTGATGGTTTCTTTGGCTTTGCAGAAGCTTGTCAGTTTAATGAGGTCCCACTTGTCTATCTTATCTCTTATGGCCTGTGGGTTTCGGGTTTTGTTCAGGAATGGGATGCCAGTTCCAATTTCCATGAGGGTATGTCCTTCCTTTTCTAAGGTTCTTATGGTTTGAGGTTTTACATATAGGTCTCTGATCCATTTAGAGTTGATTTTTGTGTATGGGGATAGATAGGGGTCCTGTTTCAATCTTGTGCATGTGGTCAGCCAGTTTTCCCAGCACCATTTATTGAATAGGTTCTCCTCTCCCCAGTGGCAGGTGGTGGAGGCTTTGTCAAAGATGAGTTGGTTGAGAAATTGAGGTTTTGCTTCTGGACTCTCAATTCTATTCCATTGGTCTATATGCCTGTTCCTGTACCAATACCAAGCTGTTTTGATTATTGTAGCTTTATAGTAAAGTTTGAAGTCTGGTAATGTGATACTACCTGCTTTGTTTTTTTTGTTTTGTTTGTTTGTTTTTTGCTGAGGATTGTTCTGACTATTCTTGGTCGTTTGTGTTTCCATATGAATTCCTGTGTGGTTTTTTCTAGGTCTGAGAAGAATGTTGCTGGTAATTTGATGGATATTGCATTAAATCTGTAGATTGCCTTTGGTAAGATGGACATCTTCTTCCATCTTATTGATATTGATTCTTCCAATCCATGAGCATGGGATATTTTTCCACTTGTTTATATCATCTTTGATTTCTTTGAGCAGTGTTTTGTAGTTTTCATTGTAAAGGTCTTTCATGTTTCTGGTTAGGAAGATGCCAAGGTATTTCTTTTTTTGGTGGCTATTGTGAATAGAATTGTGGTTTTTATTTGGGTTTCTGTTTGTTTATTATTGGTGTAAAGAGATGTGATTGTCTTTTGTACATTTATTTTATATCCTGAGACTTTGTCAAAGGCCTTTATCAGTGAAAGGAGGTTTTTGACAGATTCTCTTGGGTTTTCAAAAGGTACACAATCATGTCATCTGCAAAGAGAGATAGCTTGACTTCCTCTTTTCCTATTTGAGTACCCCTGACTGCCTTCTCTTCTCTGATTGCTGTAGCCAGGACTTCCAATACTATGTTCAACAGGAGGGGTGAGAGTGGGCATCCTTGTCTTGTTCCAGTTTTCAGGGGAAATGGTTCCAGTTTTTGTCCATTTAGGAGTATGCTGGCTGTGGGTTTCTCATAGATGGCTTTTACTATATTGAGGTATGTTTCCCATATGCCTAGCTGTTTGAGGGTTTTTATCAAGAAGGGGTGTGGATTTTATCAAAGTTTTTTCTGGATCTAATAATATAATCATGTGGTTTTCATTTTGACATCTGTTGATGTACTTAATTACATTTATGGTTTTACGAATGTTGAACCAGCCTTGCATCCCAGGAATGAAGCCTACTTGGTCATGATGGATGATTTTTGAGATGTGTTATTGAATCCGGTTCACTAGGATCTTGTTGAGAATTTTAGCATCTGTGTTCATCAAAGATATTGGCCTGTAGTTCCTTTCTTTGGTGGGTCTTTACCTGGCTTGGGTATCAATGTGATGTTGGCTTCTTAAAATGATTTGGGGAGAGTTCTGTCTTTCTCAATTGCCTGGAATACCTTCAGTAGGATTGGTATCAGCTCCTCCTTAAATGTCTTGTAGAATTCAGCTGGAAAGCCATCTGTCCAGGGCTTTTTTTTTGTAGGTAGTTTTCTTATTATGTAGTCAATTTCCTTGATTGTTATTGGTCTATTTAGGGTCTCAATTTCTTCTTGTTTCCACCTAGGCAGGTTGTGTGATGACAGAAAGTCCTCCATTTCCAAAAGGTTTTCAAGTTTGTTTCCATACAAGTGTACATAGTAGTCACTAATGATCTTTTGTATTTCTTTGGGATCAAATGTGACTTCATCTTTTGTGTTTCTGATTGTGTTTATTTGGGTTTTTTCTCTCTTTTTCTTGGTCAGCCTAGCTAGGAGACCATCAATCTTGTTTATCCTTTCGAAGAACCAGATTTTTGTTTCATTGATTTTTTGTATTATCTTTTTGTATTCTATGTCCTGGATTTGGGCTTTTATTTTGGTGATCTGGATTCTTCTGCTGAAATTAGGGTTTTTGTGGTCTTGCTTTTCCAGCTTTTTTAGGTGGCTTGTTAGGCTGTGAATTTGTGTTCCTTCCATTTTCTTCATGTGCGTTTGTAGGGATATAAATTCCCCTCTTACTACAGCTTTCATGGCATCACAGAGATTTCAGTAAGATGTTTCTTCATTTTCATTTGTTTCCATGTATCTTTTAATCTCTGTTTTGATTTCATCATTGACCCAGGAGTTGTTTAGCATCATGCTGTTTAGTGTCCATGTCTTTGTGGGTTTGGGGTGGATCTTGTTGGTGTTAATGTTTATTTTTATTCCACTGTGGTCTGAGAAGGTGCATGGTAAAATTTCAGTTCTTTTAAATTTGCTTATGCTTGACTTATGGCCTAGTGTGTGGTCGATCTTAGAGTACGTTCCATGCAGTGATGAGTAGAATGTATATTCTGTGGTCTTTGGATGGAGGGTTCTGTAGGTATAAATTAAGTCCATTTGATCAAGAGTCACATTGAGGTTTCAGATCTCATTGCTGATTTTTTGTCCTGATGATCTGTCTAGGGTTGTGAGTGGGGTATTGAAGTCCCCAGCTATGATGGTATTGGAGTCGATATCTGTTTTTAGTTTACCTAGGAGCTGCTTTATGAAAGTTGGTGCTCCTATGTTTGGTGCATATATGTTTAGGATGGATATTTCTTGTTGATGGATTGAACCTTTTATCATTATGTAGTGGCCCTCTGTATCTTTATAAATTTCTGATAGCTTAATGGGTATTTTGTCTGAGATTAAGATCACGACTCCTCCTTTCTTTTGTGTTCCATTTGCCTGAAAATTTTTTTCCCGTCCTTTTACTTTGAATCTGAGTGTCCTTTCTAGTGAGGTTAGTCTCTTGAAGGCAATAGATTGATGCCTGGTGATATTTTATCCATTTTGCCATTCTATGTCTTTTCAGTGGTGTATTTAGTCCATTCACATTCAAACTAATTACCGAAATGTGAGAGTTGATGCCTATCATAATGTTCTTACTGAGTTGTCTTTCTTCCTGTTTGTGTGTTGTCTTTCTTTTGATTTTAGAGTTGGATCCTGTATGTTTTTAATCTTTTGCCTGTACTCTTGTGAAGAACGTTGTTGTTCTTTTTTCCTTTTCTTCTATGTTCAATACTTTCTTAAGTGTTTCTTGTAGAGGTGGTCTTGTGGCAGCGTAGGATCAGGGATTGGATATCTGGGAAAGATTTCAATTCTCCCTCACTGATAAAGCTTAGCTTGGCTGGGTAGGTTATTCTCAGTTGAAATTGTTTATCTTTTAGAACTTTGAAGATAGGGCTCCAAGCTCTCCTAGCCTGGAGTGTTTCTGGTAGATAAATCTGCTGCTATTCTAATTGGTCTTCCCTGGTATGTAGTCTGACCTTTTTCTCTTGCAGCCTTTAGTATTTTTTCTTTTATACCTACTTCGTTTAGACGAATTATTATATGTCTGGGAGTTGGTCTTCTCATTTGTTGTCTTGCAGGGGTTCTCTGAATCTCTTGTGTTTGAATTTTTTCATCCTTGATGAGATGAGTGAAGTTTTCTTGAATGATTTCATGAAATGTTTGTTCCAGTGTGACCTCTGTTTCTCTCTCTGCCTCAGGAAGGCCAATTACTCTTAGGTTCGGTCTCTTGAAGTGATCATTCATCTCTTGAATGTTTTGTTCTATCTTTTTGAGCTTCTTTTCTATGCTTTTGACAGTTTGGGTTAGTTCTGTGGTTTGGTCTTCGAGCTCTGAGATTCTTTCTTCTGCTTGGCTAATTCTGCTTTCCATGCTTATTAGTTTGTTATTTATTTCCATCACAGTATTCTTTACTGCTGTTATTTCTGACATTAACTCCTTCCTATTTTCCTCTTGTCTCTCCTCAATTTTTTTAATTCTCTCTATTAATGTCTTGAGTCTGGGTTTGTTGCATGTGACCAGCCATTCTGGGGGCTCTTCATTGTTTGTGTTCCGGAATCTGTTTTCTCAGTGTCTGATCTCCCAGGGATCTATGTGAGACCTATATTCTTCTTTTGGTTTTTCTTCATTTGTGCAGTTTTTTCCCCCCTCCCTACTTTTTCCTTCCCTCCATGTCACCGTCTTCTTTAATTCTGTTATTCAGGAGTAGAGGGATTGCTTTTACTTCTGTCTGTTCAATCTCCTATTCTTTATGTATATCCTCTTACTTTGTTCAATTCTGGAGTTGCACTGTAGGTTGGGGTGGTCCTTTTTGCAGTTTTAAGATTTACTTAAGGGGGGAGCTGTGATTCAAAATCCATCTGCAGGTCCTGGTATTCGCTGACAGGTGTATGGATAATCTGAAACCCACTTCCCACTGCCTTGGAATCTGTCCATGCTGTGGAACTGTAGGTTTACTTCCTGAAATAAAATGTGGTTAGCAGAGGGAAGAGAATGGAGCAGACAGTGGGGGGAAGAGGTGGTGGAGAGATAGAGGAGTAAGGGGGGAAACAAATGAGTGTACCAACAAATGGAAAGAGAGACCTATACTGAAACAGATAAAAACAATGGACCACAGCTACAGACTAACCAACTCCCATACAATAACAATAAAACATACAGTGATGCTAACATACAAGCTAACCAACCACCTTATTGGTGTGCTGTTCTTCTATACAAAAATATGGTTTACAGAGAGGAGAAAAGAGAAGAAAAGGAAGAGGGGGAAAAAAAGGAACAATGTAGGAACAGAATTAAGTTATTAAACTAACAGAACCAATCAAGCACACTCTGAGACTTTTCATTTAAATCCAATGTCCTTTCAGTTCTAATTTCTTGCCTTCTTTTCAAGCTGGTAAATTAGCTCGCAGTTAGGGTCAGTTGCCCCTGGTCTGCTGTGAAGGACAGTTCAGATCACCCTCCATTCACCACTCTGGCCTGTGTCTGTTTTTCAAGCTTGTTTCTCCTGTTTCAGTGTTGTTACCTTGAATCGCCAGCAGGTGGTGCTATCTCCGCTGCTTGCCCCAAAGTGGGTGGGGCAGCACAGGAACCGCAGAAGCTGTAGATGGAAGCCTCCCTCAGGGCACACGGGAGGAGACCCAGGCAGGCAGGACATCACAGACGCAGGAGAGGTGGCAGCGATCCCAGCAGATCTTGCCTGCAGGGGCTTCAAGGACTGAAGTCGTGAATCACCTCAGGCACAGGTGGCATATGTGCTATGGCCGCCATGGAGGCTGCGGCGGTGCCGGCGGCTGCTGTGTCTGTGCTGCAGTGGCTGTCCAGACCGCTGTGATGCCCCAGCAGTGGCAATGGCCGAGCTCCGTGTGAAGAGCAGGCTGGCGATGTTGGGGTCCACACCCCCCGGGGAGAGAGCCAGAGACCCTCTGTGTTCTCCTTTGCAGAGGTTCTCATAGACCAGGTTGCCCCTTTGCCATCTTGCCAGAAGTCCCTTTTTTAATTTATTTTTAATTTTTTTATTTTTTTGAGCCAGAGTCTCAGTCTGTTGCCCAGACTGGAGTGCAGTGGCCATTCCCAGCCACTGCAGCCTCGACCTGCTGGACTCTGGCGATCCTTCCGCCTCAGCCTTCCAAGTAGCTGGAACTACAGGTGCACACTACCACGCCTGGCTAATTTTTTATTTACTGTAGAGATAAGGTCTCACCCAAGTTGCCCAGACAGGTCTCAAAGCCACAGGCTCAGGCAATCCACTCACCTCAGCCTCCCAAGGCGCAGGACTACAGGCTGTACACTTAATTTTTAAATGTTAAAGATATTCTGGTAAAAATTAGGAATAAGATAGTCATTATTGTCATTTTTTTGTAAAACTCTGTTTTACATATAAGATATGGGAAGAAAAAATATATACACACATATATATACTTGTATGTATATATGTGTGTGTGTGCATGTATATTATATATATATATATATAAAATCATTAAAAGTTAAGGCAAAAATTATTAACAACTGCAGAAAAAGATTTTAAAATTGGGAAAATAAATTTAAATTTTTCTGAGAAAATTAGAATGAAAACTCAATATCGTCACCAAAAGTTATTATTAATTATCAGCCTATGCCCCAGCAATATAAACAAATATTAAGAGGGTGGGATAACACATTTGTAACAAAAGGCATCACCTCACTAAGAAAAGACAATCGTATTGTGTAAAACAAAATAGTTTTTAAAAACTAAATAAGCCAAAGGCTATCTTCTTGGATCAGAACATGTTGAATATTTTACTACGTCCTTTTATTTTTCAGTGAATATGTCATCGTAATGGAATTCTAATCCAAACCCCAATGTATTTTTTCTTGAAACTTCAAAAATATGATTCAAAAACCAAAAGAATAAGCTTGTGCAAATAACTTAGATGTTTTATAGTAATAGTTTTCAAGTGAATTATTTATGTTTGATTACTACAGAAATATCATAAAATAACATGTATACCATTCTCAAATGTTGTCAGCATCATATCAAAGTTGGAATCCAAAGCTTCCTGGGTAATATTTTTCAATAGTTGCACAAAAAGCAGTTTTCTGTAGAGTTGTTTTGTCTTGTTTAAGAAACTTGAGACAAATTTTTCCACTGGATTTTAGTCACAGTTCAAAAGTATGCTCTCACAGGAAAACTTACAAGTGGGAGATAGCCTCAAGATGTATAAACACACCTGAGAACACAGCAATTCTTCAAACAACAACAAATTTTTAATAATTACACCTTACAAAGGCAAAGAATATCTTGGGGATGACTTCGTGTGCAGTGCAGTATGTAGATTCTTGTGAGTTTCAGAAACAAGACAAATTACACTCGGATATGATCCAACATCGGAAACTTCATAGAAGAATATTATTATATTTAAATGTTTTCAAGGAAAATAACTCTATATATGCTCTTTCTGTGTGCATTATAAATTTGTCCTTTTCTCAAATATTTTATATATAGCACACATAATATACAATATATAAGTGAAATGGAGTGACATCCTGTTATTATTTTTGTAATAAATGTCTTCCACAATAAAGGAGACATACCTACTTAAGAACTAAACCAAAATCAAGTGCTGGCTTACCTCAGTGTACTTAGCACTCAACTGGGGGAATTTCAAGAAGCTAAATGTCAGATGGTACAACACCAAAGGATAGAGGTAAATTGTGAAGTTAGAAAGACTGGACCAAGTCCAAAGAACATGAATTCATTCTCACAGTTACTCACAAACTATAGAATAAGCACAATGATTAGAAGCATCTATTTCATGTAAACATACATACCTAACATGTAAGTTCAGTCAGAGATGCAATTAACTCTGTGGACCAAAAATCAGAGTGCTGAAGTTGAACATCCATGAATTGAATCAGTTTCCTTCGATGCTTTCATGCTCCCATTAATATGTAGCTGATGCAGCTTTCTGACTTCTAAGGATGAGGAAGATTATTCCTCTGGGGAAGATTTATATGAGTTGAAATGATACATTCCTGTTTCATTACTTGTGCCTAATGCCCTTGAGCCACTACCAAATTACAGAGATTCACATCAAAAGCCAAAGTCAGATTCCATCACCAAAACTCACATGGTCTCAGGGAGTCTGGGATTCTTCCCCCCAGCATCTAAAACTTCATCTCTAAACACACTTTCCCTGTGAACCCTAATTGCTCATGGGAGGACCAAGTGCTGCTTTTTTAAAGTCTCTGATGTTTGGCCGTATTTGTGGACAGTTGTGATAGGAACCTGATGTTCTACAAACTGACTGCCTGTCTGCCACCTTGCCTTTCTTCTTTCTATGAGCCTATATTCTTTTAATTGCAATATGCTGTTCCTGATTCTTAACTACATTGCCCTCTACAAAGACGTTATTAGTTAAAGGTCTGTAGGATCTTTGAAGTAATAATTCACTTTTTTCTTATATCAACACAAAGTTAGAAGAGTCCCTGGGGCTTCATGAGCCCAAAAAAGAACCACAACTATGCATCCTTGACAGAAAAGAATCAAATCTGGTTTTTTTTTTAAGTTCTTCAGAGATAGATACCCCACCATTTCTCAGGTAACCTACCCCAGGGTACTTATCAACTCCAAAGAAATTCTGGTGCTTGGCCTAATCCTAACGTGTGCAAAAGAGAACTTCATTCTGCCTTACCTAAACAAAATGAATCCATAAAATCCTGAACACAAGGAGATATTTTCTTATCTTTTCCATCACTGGCTTCTCATCAAGATTCCAAGTGAGTTGATTTTTAAAATGACCCTGATTCAGTATCCAGCTTATGTTTCCATTGAAATTTAATCATTCATCAAGCTCACAATTTTGAAATAATGAGGTTTTCAGACTAGAAACTATGTGTCTACTCTAGTTCTCTGATAGGTACAATTTAGCAAATAATGAAAATTGTGATCCCTAGCACTGTAGACTTCTGTTACAGAGCAGTTACACATTAATGGAACATATACACATCTCCATGTCTTTGTCTTCATTTTCTTTTTCTTTTCTTTTCTTTTCTTTTTTTTTTTTGAGTTGGAGTCTCACTCTGTCGCCCAGACTGGAGTGCAGTGGCCGCTCCCAGCCACTGCAGCCTCGACCTGCTGGGCTCCTGCGATCCTTCCGCCTCAGCCTTCCGAGTAGCCAGAATTACAGGCTTGCATTACCACTCCCGGCTGATTTTTTGATTTATTGTAGAGATGAGGTCTTGCCTGCCAAGGCGGGTCTCGAACCCGCGGGCTCAGGCAGTCCACTCACCTCAGCCTCCCAAAGGCGCGGATTACAGGCTGAGCCACCGAGCCCAGCTTGTCTTCATTTTCAAGATGCACTTGGCCAGGAAGCAGTAGAAAAGAAAGACTGGGAGGGTCATTCTTAGGAACTCAAATCCATATCATGCAATTGCTCAGGAGACTTGGGATATAGTATGTTATTAGTTTGCTAGTACTGCCATAACAAAGTACCATAGACAGGATGGATTAAGTAACAGAAATGTATTGTGTCACAATTCTGGAGGCCAGAAATCCAAGGTCAGGTGTCGGCAGGGCTGGTTTCTCTTGAGGACACTCTTCTTGGTGTACAGATAGTCATTTTTTCCATGTCTTCATATGGCTTCCCACTGTGAATGACTGTGTCCTAATTTCCTCTTCTTAAAAGAACACCGACAGTCATATTGGATTTAAGACTCACCTAATGACCTCATTTTTAACTTAATTACCTCTTTGAAGACCCTGTTTCCAAATTCAAACATATACTGAAGTTCTGGGAGTTAGGACTTCAACATAAGAGTTTGGGAGTTGGGGCCACACAACTCAGCCTATAACGTATAAGAAGCATCAGCATTGCAATAATATTTCTCAAAGGAAGATGGGATTGTACTACACTTTTGATGTAAAGTGAACCTTATTGGTCAGTTTCCCAAAAGTAAAAATGGGAACAACAAGTCACATTTCTTTGTGTGTGTGTGGCAAGCAATTCTCAGTGAAAGGAATTACTATTTCACTAGTAACATGGCAGATATACACAAACACACACACAGGGAGTCTTGTATTGATATTAATCTATTTCCTCCCTGAACCCTTTCTCCACTGAAATTCCTTCCCCTTATCCTTTGGCAGCAAGATGAATGGCAGCTTTTCTAGCTGGGAAAGGTTGAGTACCTTTGAGTTACTGCAGGGAGCAAACTGATTTTCTGACAAGAAGAATGAAGTGTGAAAGGGTGACACTGACTGTTTCAGAAGTCCTCCTCATTGTCTTATGAATATTGCATGTGGGCATAACCTGGTACAATAACAAAGGGGAAATGATATCTGTTTCTCTGGGAAGGAAGAATCAATAATCAATAGATTGACATGATCATGATTTCCTTTAGAAAAATCTAAATGCTGGAGGACAACCAACATATACATGAAAAAGTGCTCAGCCTCACTCATCCTCAGAGAAAAGCAAATCCAAACCACATTGAGATACCACCTAAACCCAGTACGAATGGCCATCATTTATAAAACAAACAGCAACAGATGCTGGCGAGGATGTGGAGAAAAAGGAACACTTCTACACTGCTGGTGGGAATG